>NW_026042316.1:2665000-2895000 GCF_023856365.1 Brienomyrus brachyistius
CCTAATTTTAATGCTGCAATTGAAAGGCTTCAAACATGATATGGGTGTGTGGGTTCTTACTAAAAAGTTATAATTCAAGTAGCCTCAATGACAGTCCATTTTGATGGCAGGTATCTGAAAGTACAACTCTGGAGGACCTTGAGAAGTGAAAGACACCTCTGCTTGACTTCATGGCCAATGCAGGTTGTCTGAGGCCTATCCGGTCAATAAGAGACAGGAATCTGCTGGAACATGACATTGTCACGTTTCAGGTCATCCACAGGGGTCAGGGTCCATTTCAGAGGTATTCTGTGTTCTGTTTACATGCATGTTAGTTAGGATCAGAATTTTATCCTTTGACCAACATGGATCAAGTTGCTATTATTTCTTTGAATATAAACTAATAAAGTAACCAGTAACACATTGATAATTCATAAGTGAGTTATAAACACTGTCTACATTCTGCGCCCCCTGTTCTGCTTTGAGCCAATCACAATGACTGCTGACCAGATGGAAGATCTTTTCAGCTTTCATCTGTCTCCAGAAGGTAGCAACAAGAGAGTTGCTGAGGAAATAGACTCTCCAGAAGGTAATGACCATCTCCAGGATGCAGAAGGTACTTTAATTGACCGTATACTACGGGACCGTTGAATGCTTGAATCTGATTGGCTGACGAACGTTCTGAGGTGTGCAATTATTTTCAGATAAACGCACGGCGAACGTAGTTCCAGGTAGCTCTCTTGACCGCATTACAGTTCCATATCACTTCGCATAGTTAACTGTAATAACGGAAATTAGCATACAGTACCTATACAGCACACAGGACTAACAAAAACAACAACATGACAGACGATTTTCCGAAAGTAAATTTTAATATTTACGGTGAATATGAAACTTTCAACAATTGGGCTGCAGCAGTATTAGTTAGCCTAGTGTACCAACTTAAAGGCTACACATGACATTTCTCACTAGCGAGGTAATAACAGCGCTGCATCTTAAAGCAGACTTACAGTTTAGAGACGGTGCTTCAGAACACTGTTGAGGGACACACAGAGGTAGCCTAATTCATACAAGCTCTCTCTCTCTCTCTCTCTCTCTCTGTTTCTCTTTCCCTGTGTCTCTGTCTCTCTCGCTCTCTTTCTAATAACTTCATTATTAACTACATTAGTCTGCTATCAACGGCTCAAGCCTCCATTGCCAGCTTTAAAATGACGTTTTGGAACTAGCAAAAGAGTCGTTGGATGAGATGCGGAAGAAATAATCCTACTCACAATAGCGATTTAAGTAGATAAACCGGACGAATCCCTTGAAATATATCATCTGATCGATGTCTTGAGGTGTGGCAACCATAGTATAAGCGGAATAATTGACTCCGGACCGTTGAATTATTAGACGCTTCGCGTCGTGGCCGCATTACCACCTCGGGTGTGCATTATTTTCTAATAATTCAACGGTCCGTCGTCAATTATTCCTTACGTATAGTGTAGAAGTAAATGTTGTTTTTGTAAAACCAAATATACCTGTATAACAAAAAACACTGTAGCTAAAGTTAAATCCTCTTACTGGACAATCACCTATTTTAAATCGCTCTTCAGTTTTATCCATTTTCCAAACCTCTTATCCTTCTGGGTCACGGGGGTCAGGAGCCCATCCCAGAAGCAATGGGCACGAGGCAGGGAACAACCCTGAATGGGGTCAAGCCCATTGCAGGGCACACTCACACACCATTCACTCACACATGCACACTTACGGGCAATTTAGCAACTCCAATTAGTCTCAGCATGTTTTTAGACTGTGGGGGAGAACCGGAAAACCCAGAGGAAACCGCACGACGACATGAGGAGAACATGCAAACTCCACACACATCTGACCCAGGCGGAGACTTGAACCCGGGTCCCAGAGGTGTGAGGCAACAGTGCTAACCACTGCACCAGCATGTCGCCCCATCCTATTAATCTTACTGTTCAGAATTAAAAATGTGGTTATTAAGAAAGAGTAGCCTCCTATAAAATAGCCCAGCACCTCCTCCCTCCAGGCCAAGAATATTTTCTTTATGGTCCAGTTCAAAATAATATCAACTGCAGAAATACGGAGCACATGTAATTTATCTGTATTTTAGATGGTAGACGAGTGGCTGGGTGACGTCGTGGCTGGACGACTTGCAGTGTAGCTTGTTATCTGTGCGTTCTGGGCAGGCTGCTGACTTCTGATTACTTTTGGCATTTGGTTCGATGTTATGTCATTTCCAGGTGTGTCGGTGCCCAGTATGAAGCTAATCGCCGCATTATAGTTATGAAAAGAAGACAGAATAGCAAAGAAATTGAGGCAGAATTAATTCAATAAAGTATTAAAAATATTACTCAAGTAGATGAATCGCTTCTTGAGACTGAAGGCGACTGTATTTGCACGAACGAGCGTCGAAAAGAAATGCATTACTGTCGCGTTTAAATGAAATAGTAGTAAGTGTCACATTTGCGACGTATTACAGGAGGATGTTAATCTTAACTTTGACTGTAAAATATCATAATAAACAAGAAATGTGAGTTTTTAGTCTGCTTAAACAAGACTACCGATGTTACAGCGAGCGGACGCTGCTGCCGCGCAGGAGAAGCGAAGCGACATTGCCTTTAAAATGAGAGATTACATTCCGTGGCAGGGGGACAGTTTACAGCATGACACCGGCATTAGGCAGCAGGATGGGTGGGGTTAGGTGATCTCCCAGACTGAAAGGGATTCTGGGGACTCAGGGGACAGTGTCGCCCTGAGAGACTGAGGGCCACGTCAGAGGGGGCCTGCTGTAGAGGGGCCCAGACAAGGGATGGCTGATGTACAGGAGCCAGCTGTGGAGGTGCCACATATTGAGGAACCCTGGTGATCACACTACAGGGGGCCAAATGTTGGTGGGCCAAGAGGAAGTGGCTGGGGAGTAGAAAGCATAGATGTCTTGGAGGTGGGTAGACTACAGAGATTTATGCACCCCGGGATTCCCTCAAGTGCCTCTCAGATCTAGGATGGCCAATACTCGGTCCTCCCCAGGAGTGTGAGGATGCAGACTGGCTCCCCCCAGCCCTCCTCACCGGCTCCCTCCAAAGAGCTGTAGCCCTCCTTTTGGTGATGCCGACATCGTCCCTGCACTTTCCCCTCACACCCTCTGCCATGCGGCAGCAGACATGGCCCACAGAATGTATCAATTTTCTTTGATCTCTTGCTATATATTTTCCTGACATATATTTGTCTTTTGCTAATGTGCATTATGATATAGGAAACGTACCCCAGAGCAGGACTTTAGACTAAACCATTTTCAGTAAGGATAGGTGTGCTTGGGGTGAAAACACTTTAAATGAACTGTTGAGATTGATTCATTTTATCTGTACTTTTTTGAATATGAAGAATTATATTATTTTAGTGGATATCTCCCTATTTTAATGCTGGAGGGAGCCCCCCCCCCCCCCAAATTTATGCCTGACCCACAAACCCACACACTGTCCACAGATGAGAACAGCGCAGACCCTGCACAGTCAGGTTTGGTAACTCCTTCCAATTTTATAGCCCAAACCAGGAGTAAAAGATGCAGAAAATCAGACCCTTCATAGAAAAATTTATGTTCAACGACACTCCATAATGCTGTTTAAAAGGAAGCAATGCACGCACAAGTTAAAGCTCTTTTCATTTTAATGAATGAGGAGTTTTGGATAAAGAAATGAATTAGGCTTATTTTTTTCATGTGAGCATCCTCCTGCAGCATTGAAATACGGTAAAGTGGCTGATGGATGGACTTGTATTAAATTTGGGAGGGTCTGAATGAAGCTCATTACCCCAAATTTTCTTAAATTGGCTTATATATTTACAACATGGTGACTGCAACAATAATACACCCACGACTGTGGTGTTCTACCTAGAGCACCACTAGAGGGAGCTCACACATTCTGTCGTACTTGCCACAGTAACAACAGTGATGTATAGGAACAGAGTTAGAAGCCGGTAATTTATATATAAAAAATGTCATTTCATTAATCTGACTGGGTAGGTCCAGCTGTCAATCCCACCCAGGCCTATCCTCAGCTCCGCCTCTGCGTCAGTCCATCTCTTTGCAGTCCAAGTTGTACATCTACCAAACTTGGCAACAAATTTACAACGGTTCTGTTTCGGTGGTTGTATTTAAGGAATGTCACATTAGTAAACATCTGGACATCTGAAATGGGCAGAGACAAAATCGGCAGTACAGGCAGACCAATGTCTTTGAAACTCCTTTTTCCTTCAGCACCCTCTTACTGCAAAACCTCAATCCAAAGTTCTCCATGTTGTTCATCTCTGTGAAACTGCAACAGGAGAGCTCTCTCCACTGGTGTTCTAATTCACCAAGGGAACAGGAAAGGCCCTCTTTTGGTAGACTGCCTACTGCAGGCTCTCTTTCCCGGGGATGAATTATCTCCAGCTTACTCAAGTGACTCTGGAAGTCGCATTAGATACTGTGTCCAGTAGCAGTCCATGCTGCGTTTAGGAATGATGTCTCTTCTAGTGTAGAACTGACTGTGGAATTTACTGTAAATACCTAGCAAAAAAAAAAAAGCTGCCAGAAAGCTATTGCAAAATTGCTGTTAATCACTGTAGAACCCCCAGCTCCATGGGTGTCCCTACAGGTGGCTGCCCTTTGCTGCCAGGTTTGCTGTTACCTTTGTCTGTGCCCGTGTGTCAAGTAGAGCAAGATGGGGTAGGTGAAAAGAGAATTTCCCCAAGGGGAGTAACAAAGCATCTTCATTTCATTTAGAAAATAATTACAAAATGTCTTTTACAGGTTTTGTCCTATGTAAATTACAGCAATTGTCTTTTTTAAACAGAAAAATAACAATTAACTGTAATCTAGTTTAAAATATTATCTTGTATTCTATTCAAAATATAGAAGTTACCTAGCAACTGGAATTGGCAATAAATACTAATACTCCACAGTACTGAATGTTGTTGTAGAATGCTTTCCAAGTTAATTTTTTTATTTTACATTTGCAGCTATGCAATCTATGCATATTGTTAAGTGGTTTAAATGAGACTAAGACGAAAATGACAGCCTGAGACAGAGACCCACACAGAACAAACTCACATTAACTGGAATGACATTAACTTGAAAATTTCAGGATAATCTTCACACCCGTTAACCACTTGATGGAATTCAACTTAGTCAGAGTTGCAACAAAGTCAAGTATTTTTAAAACTGACCATATTCTAGGCTTAAAGGCCCAATTTGAAATCAGGACTGGACATAGAAATCTATTCAGAACAACATTACATTAATGTTAGAATAATGTTATGATATTTTTTGCTGGTCTGTGTTAATGTAATGCAACAACTCTGGTCTAATACCTCCCTGTCACTTTAATGCTGGATGAGTGTGCAATTTATAACAAGTTAGGCACGCCACGGATTAAACCATTAAACTGCATTTTCATTCCACATTTTTTGACAGTTTGGTCCAAAATCATATTCCACTAAATCAGCCGTAACAAATTCCAATAACTTCAACCTTCAAATGTACTAAAGTTGATCTTTTTCATTGTGTTCCTAAATCTTACGGTATAAGCAAAAGGTATAAATAAAAGATTAAGAACAATTTCCATTTGAATAGTGGAGAAGAGTCCTCATCTTTTGTACATGTCTCATGCTCAGAGTCCATCAATCGCCTGAGGAAAGAGGAGACGTGAGGATTGACTGAGTTGTTCTTCTCATGCATCGTCCCACTTCTTTGGCTTGCAGTCTTCATGCTGCTTGTTGGATTGATTCCAATGAAACAGTTTAAACCGCAAAATCACATTAATAAAACTTACGCTGACCCTCACTGAAGCGGCCTGGTATCTGTTTCATACCTCACTTTACAACACACAGGACTTTTTTTTAAGAATTTAAAGGCACAAGTTATTTTACATCATGGCCAACCCACGTTTGCTAGTTTAATGGCAGAAAAATAGTCAAAGCCAGGCGCCTGGTCCACAAGGGTTGTACTCAGTCACTGCTGTTTTTATGGTGTAAACATGCTATAAACTAATTTTTTCAAACATTTTCTTTAAGAGCTAGATGCGCTTGCACCTTGGTGGATTGCTATTATAATGATGGATTTGCCAGGCAGAAGAAAAGAATGCTTCTCTGCAGAGATACAAAAAATCTGCTTGTGCACAATGTGAAAGCGTGCGAGCAGACCATCTACAACAGCAGCAGGATTACACCAAAGTAGAGGTCTGCATTCCTGTGGAACCCACGGCAATAAAGTGCAGTGCAGGACAAACTTTCATTTTTGAATGCAGGAGCAGGAGGGAAGTGACTGATATGTTCGCAGGGAAAAAGAATGAAACAAGTGTTTTTTGTTATCAAACAATTTTTTATTTGCGTGAGTAAATACAAAATTATACAACAAAGTATAGCACGTTATCACAACATTACATTGTGTGAAAGCGCTTTACAGCATCCCCACCCAAAGCCCCCAGTGAGTAAGCCATAGGCGACAGTGGCAAGGAAAAACTCCCTAGAAGGAAGAAACCTTGGGAGGCACCAGACTCAAAGGGGAAGCCCAAACCTCCAGGGGCCGGCAGGGAAAGTCAAAAACACACACACCAGATAACTGCAACAGGTTCTTCTACATATCCTATACATGGGCATGGTACAGTGATGCAGTGGTTAAAACTGTTAACTCACACCTCTGGGGATATTCATCCATTTTCTGAAACCGCTTCTCCTGTTCAGCGTTGCTCCAGCTGACAGCTTTTGCAATTCATCTGTACCTGAATGAGGAAAAACAACATACAGGCAATACAATGGAGCTGTCAGTCACTCCTGGCACATGGAATACAGTTCTGCACTGACACCTCCGCAATGAACAATTGCATTATAGCATAGGAAACTAGTTAACTTTCACATAAAATTTAGATATAATCAAAACAGAAGCCTGGAACAATTTAAAATTTTACTAAATGGCAATATACTGATTTTAGTCACCAAACAAACTTTACAGGACTTGCTTCACTACTTTTATTTGTGTTTCTTGCAATACATCTGCCCTCTCCTGGTCTGCTGGAATATTATTGCTGTAGGCAGCACCGAGCGCAACCACCCGCATCCGCAGTAGAATGCAACATGAAAGCGCACGCGGAAAAGTGAAATATCACCTAGACTTTGCGGCACAGGAAACTAGCCGACTTGCACATGAAATTTTAATTTAACCAACACAGCACCCCACAACAATGTTCACTTTATTTAAAAGAAATGAACTAATTTACTCACTAGCAAGCGCAATAATGTACTTAAACGCAGGAAAGCGCACGCGGAAAAGTTAAATGTCAACTACACTTTGCGCATAAAATTTAAACATAATTAACATAGTAGCCCGGAACAAAATCACTTTATTTAAAAGCAATATTCTGACTTTACTCATCAAACATATTTTAATATACATGCAAATTTGAAAAAATACTAAACAATAAGATAAATTATCCGATAAAATGGGAGCAGAATGGCAACCCACCTTGGTGCAGAAAACAAGTGAAGCCGCGTCTTCAAACCGGCAGCGTCCCACGTGCCGAGGAGTCAAATGTAATCAAGCAACACGGCCCACACAATTAAATAATAACATCATAATAATTATAGCTCTTTTATAATTATTCTATATATTATTCTATAATTAGAACACCGAGAACAGTATACAACAGCATAAGCATATAACCCTTAAAGGTTTATTAATTAAAAATCACACATTCATCCTGCTTAACAAAAAACAATGACTTAAAGAGACTTAATTGTGAAATGAACGCTACTGTCCGAGGGTATTTATCTCCACAAATCGCTATGGAACATAATGTCTTAAATTATGTTTTAAAATTTATTGATGTGCATGAGCCCTGCTCGAGCAGTAAAGGGGAGATCGCATGCAGAGCTGATTATCTATAGCTTCTTAGTCTGAGTAAAAATAAAATCTTCTCGTCATATAGGAAGCAAGTCTATGGCTGGAAATTTGTACAACAGAGGCATTTAGTTATTTCTAGAAAACTATATAGAGCCAATGAAGGAACCAGACGTCACAGTAACACTGGTCACTGTCCATGGTTCTGAATACTCTACTTGTTGGGCTGGCGCTGAACAAATAGGATAACCGGCCAATGTGTCCGTGTGCCTCCACTGATTGGCCCCCTGACATATAATTATTTTTAACACTGAAGGAGAGAAAGATCATACAGGAAATTAGTTAACAGTAATTAGCAATCACTTATAGTTCTCATTTATAATGATGTAAATTTAAAAAAATAATATATATATATCATTAAAAACAAAATATAATCCTGATTTAATGTATCCCTTCTGCTCTTAAAAAAGCACAATATGTCTGAAAGACAAATATGTCTATTACTCTACATGTTTTAATAATTTTGTTAATATTACCTAATTTGCTTATCTTTTTTTCTGTAATCACTCTGCATTAAAGCAATTTTTAAAACTAGCTGTGAAATTGATGATTCTGTTGTTATTCTGACTGTTGTTGCCCTGGTGCCTTAGGATACGTCTGTCTAAACATAAGTGAGGGGATGGATGCATTATTCTATGGAGGCCTCTGAAGAGAATAAATGATCCCAATATTATATTGAGAGAGATGGTTAAATCAGAGCTGGATAAGATTTTAACAACTCTGAGCTATTAGTTAAGTTCTTCCCAAACGAGCTTGATGGGCCGAATGGGCTCCTCTCATTTGTAAATTTCTTATGTTCTAAGATATACAGTACTGTGCAAAAGTCTTAGGCAATCCAAAGAAATGTTTAAAGCTGTTTATCTGGATAGCAAGTGTACTTTGGCTTAGAACAAAAAACACAATTTAACATTAGAACATGTGCAAATTAAGAGGAACACAATAAAAACTAGTAATAATTTCTTCTCTTTTCTAAAAAGATACTGATATCTAGTCGGATGGCTAGATGAACACCACTTCAGTTCCCAAACTTCTCCTCAGGGGCACCTCAGCCGTTCCATGATTTTGACAGATTGACTAGCTGTATGAGGTGTCATAGTGGCCAAGTCAAAAACTACATGGCTGCACTGGACGGTCGCTGCAAATACTAGGATGATGTTAGCAGAGGTTCTGAAATGGCTAAGCTGACACACTTTGACAGGCATAATATCATAGTTTTACACCAACACGAGGACAATCTAAACATCGTTTTCTTTGCCTGCCTAAGATTTTTGCACAGTGCTGTACATGGAAGTCTCAATTCAACCCTATCCTTTCCTAAGTGCCATACTTCTGTTGAAAAAAGAAAATTACAGATTGGAAACCTTTTAATAAAGAAACTGTGATAGAAAATTCTTGATTATGCTAATCAGTAATCAATAATGGAATATAGATGATTATGCAAAATGCATTACCTAATCAGTAATTAACAATTGAGTTTACAATGTGTTGTTGATTTACACATAGTGGTTGAAACAATGTAATTTACTTGTCATTAATTGAATGTATCAAACAAGAATGCAAATCTGCTTAAGTAAGAAATTTCTATTTTCTATAGAGGAACTAACATGTTTGCCATATATTGCTTGTTCAGCAAGAGGCCCAGGTCAAAGCAAAGGCATGACCTGAGAAGTAAGCTGTTGCAGAAGATATTATAAAATGAATGCATGGTATTGGATAATATAAAATGTAGAAAAAGAGAACAACGAGTCCTAGAATAATATAGCAAAAGGAAAAGTCCCAAATAGATAGACTTGTTCTAAGCTGATAGGTGGACCTTGAAAACGTAGAAGAAACTGGTATCTCCAGATGGCCAAACTTTCTTTGAACTGCCTGGACCTTGAAAGGCAGAAGTAACTGGAACGTCCAAAAATCCGATTTGTCCTTGATTTGTCAGATGACTGTCGCATTTTAGGCCATAAAAGATGTATGAATTTGTTGCTCGGGGAGCAGAACACAAGACGCATGATTGCTGAGTGTCTGTTCCCTGTGAGCTCATCGAATAATAAAGTTCTGTCAAACACTTAAACATCGGACTTCGAGAAATTTCTTCCACAAAACACTCTGTTCTCGTTAACAATTTTTCAGTTATAAATTCCATATTATACACTTTCTTTCCTCTTTGTTTCCATTGTACTGTCGTGGGTGGCTGGGGTTTTAGCCAGGAGATCGTTATCATCCTCCTGGCAATTACAAGAAGAACTCTCTGTAATACAACCTTATTTTCATGCACTATATTCTGTGGCATAATTCCTAGTATGAAACGAGCTGGTTCAAGTGGTAATTTTATGTTCAAACATTTTTTTTTATCTCTTCCTGTATATTTTGCCAGTACTCTGACAGTTTTGGACAATCCCAAAAAATGTGGGTGTGGTCTCCTACCAGGTCACAACCCCTCCAATAAAACCCTGATTAGAGGTGTTGCCAAACGTAGAGGTGAGAAGGGGAGTCTTAAAGTATCTCATCTTAACTTTCCAATCAAATTCCCTCCATGTAGGACTGTTTGTTATTCTGTGTCCTTCTTTACATGAATGAGTCCAATCTTCATCGTTAATGATAGTATTCATCTCTAGTTTCCATTTCTCTTTGATATTAACACTGTTGACTCTTTTTGTAATATTTTATAAATATATGATATAATGTTCTTTTTAACCAATCCTTTAATTGTTCATATAAACAATATATTTGTTGACTGTAGGTATCTAAAACAGTTGGGCACTGGGAGGCCACATTTGTTTCTAAGATGTTCGAAGGACATTAGATCTCCTCCATCACACAACTGATCCAACTGGTTAAACCCTTTTCTCCCCATGTCTTAAACCCTGTATCTAATTTATATGGTAGAAAATCAACATCATGTGCAATTTTCATTGCTCTTGATATTGATGAAGAGCGTCCCAGCCTCTCTCTCACTTTTCAGAGTGTTTCCTATCCAAATGTTAATCATTTTATTTACTTTCCATGTATCTTGATTAAAAATAATTGCTATGTCCAGCGGCAAATTTGGGCAGATACTCTGTTCCATTCCCACCCACTGAGCCTCCCTGTCCTGGGTTATCCATACCACTACTGATATAAGTTGGGCTGCCAAGTAATAATTTTTTTAATTAGGTAAGTCCAGACCCGCATTCTCTTTTGGGTTTAACAGTCTTTTCAGTTCAATCCTGGGTCTTTTGTTTTGCCAGGTAAATTTGGATAACCATTTATTGAGCGTTTTGAATGTGGATATAGGGACCCCTATGGGCAGGGACTGGAACATAAAGAGAAGCCTAGGTGGTATGTTCATTCTA
Organism: Brienomyrus brachyistius; assembly: GCF_023856365.1. NCBI lineage: Eukaryota > Metazoa > Chordata > Actinopteri > Osteoglossiformes > Mormyridae > Brienomyrus > Brienomyrus brachyistius. Next base: position 2,676,245 of record NW_026042316.1, read on the forward strand.
ATGCTCTCCACTCTCCCCAATAAGGATAGAGGGAGGATTTCCCATCTTTCGAGATAATTCTTTGTTTCACATAGTAATTTACCATAATTAGTTTTGTGTAAGTATGATATACCAGGATCCCTCGGTATCTAAAGCCATAACTGTGGAATCAAATTTAGTATTTGCGAGCTTTAATGCAATAAACATTCTGTTGGGGAAAGCGCCCGGCGTTTCCACCCCAACTCCACATTTACGAGACACACACTTTATAGTTTTTACTTGCAAGGGTACCCACACTCTCTGCAATGCAAACTACAGCAGAATGTGTTACAAAGGGTGGTTCCCCTTGACTCCTTTATTTATAGTCAGTGGGAGGCGCAAGAGTCATGCAGAATAGGGAGGTGAAAGAAAGTTCTGGTTTTGCTAAGGTGGGAATGCTATTATTAATATAATCTAAAGTATGAGGCTAGGGGAAAACAAAATAATGTATATACATATTTACATTCATTGCTGATCATACAGGAGTGATAACAAAATGATTCATAACAGTTTCTTCAACCTAACAGTCCCTCCTGTTTATCATGACAGTATGATCAGAAACATCAGTATTGTACAAGTTGCAAAAGCATTTCCAGTACAACCGTCATTTAGATCACATCATCATCATCCTAACTGTGGAGTACAGAAAACCATCAGGAGTCGTTCCTCCTGTTTATCATAGAAAAACATCTAATTCCGTTACTTCAGGTCCGAGCCCTGCACGGGTGCTTTCGGCTCAGCCGTCATTATGAATTACATGTCTTCTTCATCGCTATCGCTGGAAACAGGCTCTGTCTCCATATTCTGAGTAAGGGAGAGAAACATTGTACTGTGTGTCCGAAAAGCAGCATTAAGAGCTTGATTAATAAACATTTTCAAACATGGTATAACAGTTATAAAACAACAGAAAAACAAAATAAAAAACAAAACAAAAGGTAGGCACATTTTCATCAGTATGGACCACCATGTTCCTGTAACAAACCAGTCCAGCCAGGAGGACTGCGGTTGATTGTCCATGGTCATCACTTTTTGTAAGTCACGGAGGCGGTCAAGGGCAATTGTCATATTAGGTGAGTGCACGTTGTCAGGAATGTAAGTGCAGCACGTTTGATTCAGGAGGACACATACTCCTCCTTGTGCAGCTGTCAGTAGGTCTAATGCCATACGGTTCTGGATAACCATCTGTCTGGTTATGTCCAATTGTTCGTTTTGTTGTTGATCAATTAGTATCGAACTATTTATGAAAAGACCTAGTCTATAATTTAGAGTTTCTACTCGCAGCATGAGCTTTCCAACTCCTGCCCAGGGGAATAGGGACAGCGCAACTTTACTGCCTGTTCCCCACAGTTTATGTTCAGGGGGTACGTCTGTTCCCCACAAACTGTCATGGGGTTGTATTGATATCGAACGCTTCCTCCTGCTTCTGATGGAAACCTTACTTCCCTGTGCTATCAGGAAGGTGTGATCTGAAACAAAAATAGGAGCGCACACTCCAAACCAGTTCGGTGGTAGGACAAAGTATGCACGAGGTCCGCATAACCAAGCCACTCCGTCCACCCAATAAGTTCCATTACTGGGCCCCAAGAACGAGACAGGAGAGCCGTACATGCTGCTAACGAAGGTCGTGTCACAATTCGTGGTATTGCCTCCGATCCACCTAGTGCCATTATTCTGTTTGTAGCAGACTGAATGATTATATGTGGTTGGGTCTTGATATATTAGGACAGAAAAGGGGAATGATACATTGGTTTTAGTTACGGTGAAATCCACCCAAAAGTCTTGGAGACATGTGCCGTTTTGGAAACCAGGGTCATCTGGGTATATTCCTGTGGCATCTTGCACAACAATTTTTACGGTTATATTACCTGACCCATTAGTGGTGATATTAACATAGTCTCCATCTACGGAAAATATAAGTGAAACAATACTTTGGTACCCTATACCTGCAAAAGATGCGGCACATTTGGCCTGGGACATATTCATGGGTTTTCCATATACAGTGGGTCCTTCACTATGAGTAGGCATCACAGAACAAACATAGCAATTCGTCACATTTTTTGCTGTTACAGTGTCATGTACATATCGATACCAGTAATTCTTCATGAACGGGTGTGAGTGGTCAGCAGGCAACGGGCGCAGATGGAAGTCATCATGGGTCCATCGCCGTAGGTGTTGCAATGGAGCTAGTGGGAGCAAGGACAACCATACAAGTCCAACAACAAGAATGACCCCTAGAGTCACCTTACCACATCCCCACCCCGTCAGAGCCATCCTAATAGAGTGCAGTTCAGTTGTTTTCTTCACCGGGTTGAGACAGCAGCACCCTATTGGTTACTGTGCCTTTGTAGCGGACTTCCACTGCTACTCTGTCGCTGAGGCCTCTGATAAGGGCTTGATGGGTTTACAGTGACTTTTGTGTATCCAGGAAGGTCGTTCTGCTTTTTTCACCGCTGTTGGTATTGTGAGGAGGACTTGATAAGGTCCGTCCCACCGGGGTGTGCTCCACTCCTTCCGCAACAGGACCTTGACCAGGATCCAATCCCCTGGCTGCAAGTTATCTTGTTGGTTAGAAACAGAATTTACTGGCAGACTACTGGGGCTATGTTTTTGTTGTGATGATAGCAACTTTCGCATCCAATTAGCCAACGTATTTTCTCTGTCCGCTTTCCCTATATCACTCATTTCGGTTGCTAGGGGAAACGGCCTTCCGTACACTATCTCAAAAGGTGTTAATCCTGCAGGAATGGGAGTTATTCTCATCCACAATTTTACTAGAGACAAACATTCTGGCCACGGCCTTTTTGTCTCTTCCATTGTTTTTCTGAGCCTTGTTTTAATAGTGCCGTTAGTTCTCTCCACTAAGCCTGCACTCTGAGGGTGATAAGCACAATGATTCTTAAGCGTAAAACCTAATGCTTGTGAACAAAGGGACATGGTCTGATTTACAAAATGAGTCCCATTGTCTGATCTTATAATATGAGGTATGCCATAAGTAGGGAAATAATGGCCTACCAAACATTTTGCAACAGTCATTGCATCACAGTGCTTTACAGGGTATATTTCTACCCACTTAGAAAAGGTGTCTATAATGACTAGACAGTACTTCTTCCCTTGTGACCAAGATAATTCAATAAAATCCATATGTACAACTTGAAACGGGTACTCAGCTACAGGGAACTGGCCACGTTTTGGTCTCATGTTACCCTGTGCATTATGTTTACAGCAAATTAAGCATGTTCTACAAAATTGCTTTGCATAATCAGAAAAATTTATAGCATAAAAGTATTGCTGGATTATATGTACCATCCCTCCTGTTGAGACATGAGTATTTCCATGGCTCACTAAGGCAGCTGTTTTGTATAAGTTTTTTGGTAGGATGGGCTTGTCATTCATATAGTAAACTTTCCCTTGCTGTATTGCTCCTCTCTTGATCCAACTCTGTATTTCTGTTTTAGGAACATGAATCTGTGCATCACATAGCACTTCACTATCTATGAAAAGAATGTCTGCCACTGATAAGGTGGGCTGTTTCAGTGCCGCTTCTTTGGCAGTTTTATTTGCAAAGTTTAGCTATTGTGGAAGCATCGGTTTGGTGTGCTTTACATTTGCACAGTGCAAGGCGAGTCGGTAATTGTACAACATCTAATAATCTAAATAGTAAGTTTGTGTGTTAGAGACGTTCCCTGCGATGTTTTAAAACCTCTATTTTTCCACACTCTTGCATGGTGATGAACAGCTCCAAACACATATTGACTATCAGTGTATATAGTAAGTGACTTATTTTTGAATAGCTCGCATCCCCTAATTACAGCATAGAGTTCAGCCGCTTGTGCTGAACAAGCAGGTGGGAGTGCATTGGCCTCTAACACTTCAGTGGACGTAACTACAGCATACCCGACCTTATTTTTTCCCATATCATTTTTTGATGCTGATCCATCTACATAAACAACCATTGAATCTGATATTGGGGTCTGTAAAATATCTGCTCTGGGTTTTGTTTGCTCTTCCACAACTGCTTTGCACGAATGTGGCTCTCCATCTTCCGTTGTCGGAAGAAGGGTGCTAGGGTTAAGAGGACCACATCGCTGTATAGTAATGTTTGACTGTGAAAGCAGGAGTGAGACTAAGGTCAGATGTCTAGCATGTGTGAGGAACGGAAGCGGTGTCTGCAGTAAAACTAATGAAACTGAATGTGGCACCTTCAGGGTGAGTGGGTGACACAACACTAATTCTGCTGATAATTTTACTGCTTCTGCAGCAGCTGCACATGCCTGCAAACATTGTGGAAAACCAGCTGCTACTGCATCTAATCGTTTAGAATAGAATGCTAGAGGTCTTTCCTTTGTCCCGAACGGCTGTGTTAATACCGCTTTCATATAACCTTGATTTGCATCAACACATAAGGTAAATGGTTGTTGATAATCTGGTAAGGCAAGTATCACATTTGTTTGTAGCATCATTTTTAAGTTTGTGAATGCCAATTCTCCTTCTTTTGTCCACTGAATTTTATCTTTTAAGGCCATGTCTTTCCCATAAATTAAGGTTTGCAGAGGTTGAACGAGTGCGGCATAATCAGGTAGCCATTCTCTGCAATAATTACAAAGTCCTAAGAAGGACATCATTTGCTGTTTAGTCTTTGGCTTTGGTGCCTCTTGTATTGCCTGTTTTCTAGTTTCTAATAATGATCGACCTTGTTGGGAGAGTTTATGTCCAAGATATATAACTTCCTCCCTGCAATATTGTAATTTTTGTTTTGATGCTTTATGTCCTGTATCATATAAATGCTGTAACACCAACAGTGTGGCTTCCTTACAATGCTGTTTTGTATCTGAAGCAATTAATATATCATCTACATACAGTAGCACTTGACTATGGGATGGTATTTTACAGGTACTCATAGAATATCTAAGGGCCATGGTATATACATGTGGACTTTCTGAAAACCCTTGAGGGAGTCTAGTATATGTGTATTTTTTTCCCTTATAGGTGAAACCAAATAAATGTTGAGAATCAGGGTGCAATGGTACTGAGAAAAATGCATTACTAAGATCCACTACTGAGAAGTAACTTTTATCAGGGCTTAATGAGTTGAGCAATAAGTGTGGGTTGGGCACGTCTGGTGCTGCGTGTTGCACTATGTTATTAACTGGTCTTAAATCCTGCACCATGCGCCATTTCCCTGTATGTCCCTTCTGGACGGGGAAGATAGGAGTATTGCAAGTGGCCTCAGGAGCCTCTCGCAATATTCCTGATGCCAACATATCCTGCACTACAGGGGCTATACCTTTCTCTGCCTCAGGTTTTAACGGGTATTGTCTAACTACCGGGTGGTGTTCTGATTTCACAATTACTTTGTAAGGTGGGAACCCCTTTACCAGTCCTACATCAGTGGGGGAGGACGACCACAACCCTTCCGGGAGGCGATCTAGATCTGGACATGATCCCTCCTCCAGGGTTGGAAAAATTTGTCAGGTTGGGTCCTGCAAGTGTGTGGTGAGAGTGGTTTGAACTCTCCATCCCAAAGGAAACCGCCACACATTGTGTTTTTTGTCATAGCTCCAACATGAGCCAGGTACGGGTTGGTAGTCATTGTGACTGTGCATGGAATCTCGTAAGAACATCTCTACATCCCTCCACTGCATCTGAGGTGGTTTTGATAGAGATACATGTGGTGTTTCCCCTCTGAACACAGCCTGTTGTTTATTAGATAAGATGACTGAGGCAGCAGAAAAGCCAGTAGTGGAGTTAACATATATATGTTGTAAGGTGATACAAGTGTCTTGGAGGGCATGAAACGTTTTGTCATAGGCATAATCTGGTCCTGGGGTGCCTTTGTACCACATAGTGACGTGTAAGGCATCATCAGGCATGATCTGGGTTTGTTTAGGGGACTGCTTTTCTCTAGTTTTTCGCAACAATTCTCGTGTCTGTGCAGTTCCCCCTAGGTCCAGTGACCAGTAATATTGTGGTGCTCCGGTTCCTTGCACAACATAGGCTTCCTCATTTATGATTGCTTTCATGCCAGAGTTTGTGGCAAGTACACTAATGCCCATCTGTACCATAAGGTCACGGCCTAACAGATTGACAGGGCAAGAAGGGCTTATTAACACTTGTGCTTGACATTCAATCCCAGTTTCCTTATCTTTTACTGCAACTGGGTTTGTTAGCTGATGACTGTCTGTTTGGCCTCCTGCTGTTTTTATATTTATGACAGATGAGGAGTATGTGACTTCAGGAGGACTGGAGGTTAGGACAGTCCTACAGGCTCCAGTATCACACAGGCATTCGTATACTTTGCCATTTATGATTAATTTCCGACTTGGCAAAGTTCCCCACTGCCTTTCTGCTAATAGCTGACATACTGCTTGCAAATCTATTTCCTCATCCAGGAGGTCTTGTAAGGTAACCTCCGGTTCTTCCCTTAAAATGACCTCTGTTTCACCTCGGATAGTGTCAGCAACAGGGGTCTCCGAGGAGGGTCATTGGTCATTTTCGGTGGAGTTTGGATTGAATGGTCGCTTCCCTGACCTGCAGTCCCTGCTTAAATGTCCAGGTTTCCCGCATGTCCAACACTCTGTTTCTTGTGAAAACCCTCCTGTTTGTTTATTTCTAAATCTTCCTTGGCCTCTAAATCTTCCTCTTCCTCTACCTCTGAATCCCCCGCGTCCCCGAGGGTTCGTTTGCACTAGCGCTACCACGTCAGAGGCGCTGAATATTGTATCTGTCTTTTGCTGTTTCTGCTCTTTCTGTGCGTGTTGGGCATAATCTAAGGCTTGTTGGACTGAGCCAGTATTCTGATGTACCCAATGTTTGTCGAGATATTTTCGCAATTCAGGCTTTAGGCCTGCGACAAAAGCTCGTTTTAATTGTTGCTGATACACTCCTCCGTCTTCCTCGTCGTGAGGAATTCCTGAATTTCCCCTGAACACCACTCGCATCCTATCCATAAAATCCTCAGGTTCCTCTCCATCTTTTTGTTTGCACTGCGCTATTCGCCCATAATCTGCACGTCTCACGAAGACTGTGTCTATCCTCTCTCGCAGCTGTTGTAATGCTTGTATGAGTTCCTGCGAGTTATGTGCTAAGGGCTGATTATTGGCACCGTGTCCAGTGAAGTCGCCTGCCACACGTCCCCATTTATGGGTAAACAACTGTCTTAGGCATCGGTACATTTCCCTGCCGTTCAAATGAAAACTACTTTGTAATTCTAGGATGGCAGTCCAAAACTCGGGTACCCCTTCTTCAACCGGGGGTATTCCTTTTAAAGCCGCTGTTCTATCCTCAGCGGTCCAGGGTCTATATACTAACATAGTTTCGGGTCCTGCATTATTTGGCCCTCGATTTGGGTTTGCCACTTCTACGAAGGGACACTGCCATTCTACCTCCTCTTGTTCTGTGTTATTTTTTGGATGCCATTGTACTTTAGCTGTGGCCAAATCTTTTACAGGATATAGAGAGGGATCAGACCCTCGAGTTAACATGCGAGATGGTTCCACCCCCCCCCCCCCCCCCTGCTTCTTGTCTATCTGTGGCTGGAACCAGGCACCGGAATTTGTGGGGGCGGTGGAGGAGCTGGAGGGGCAGAAGGTCTTGCTGCCGTTTCTTCGTCTAGTGTGATTAAAGCCACCTGCAGTTTTTTCTCCTTATTTCCCTTTTTCTGTTGTCTCTTATTATCTCTTAGTTTACTCTGTTCTAACAATGCATCAGGGAAAACGTATTCCTTTTTTCTATCTTGGCCTTTTTTATTATTGGTAGTCTGTAACATCTCCAGTTTTAAGTTTCCCTGTAACTTTAATATGTCTGGAGTATGGAGTTTTCCTTCAAACCCATGTTTTTTCCTCCATCTCTGACTACTTATTTGTCCTGATCCTGGTTTATATCCTTCCATAAACTTCTCATCTCCCTCTAGTTTGATTTGTTTACTCTGATTTTTTCCCATTGTTACCTTTTATTGAATACACTACAAAACATAAAAAATCCTAAAAGCAAGTCCCTGGCATGAGACCTCAGGAGGACACCAACACGGCCTTCTACTGCTCACTATTAGAGCAGCGGTGTTAGTTTTCAGGGATGAAACCCGTCCTTTATCCTTCAGTCACCAGTATGTTGTTGCTTTTAGGGTGGATCGTGTAGGTTAGTCTAAAACCTGTAAGGACACATCCACATAGAACGCCGTACACTCTCTCCCACAACGCCTACTTTCGCTCCCGCTTAATTTCGGCTAAGCTTAACCACATGCATGCCTTGGCCACCTACTCACTTAGGTGCCGTATGTCTCACTTGGCCACCTATTCACTTAGGTGCCGTGTTTCTCACCTATGTAGTGTGCTCTCTGTTCCGTCACCGAGGTCCTTCAGACATCACCAGACGTCGAGCGCAGTTCTAACCACCGGCCTGATAACGAATTCACATCACAGGTCTTTCTTGCACCCGACTTCGAGTGGCTGTTGACAGACTTCGGTGTCGCTTCTCTCGGCGTACTGGAGACGTCTTCGGGGTTCCTCGGATCCGGCTCGAAGGACCAAATTCTATGTTGGGGAAAGCGCCCGGCGTTTCCACCCCAACTCCACATTTACGAGACACACACTTTATAGTTTTTACTTGCAAGGGTACCCACACTCTCTGCAATGCAAACTACAGCAGAATGTGTTACAAAGGGTGGTTCCCCTTGACTCCTATATTTATAGTCAGTGGAAGGCGCAAGAGTCATGCAGAATAGGGAGGTGAAAGAAAGTTCTGGTTTTGCTAAGGTGGGAATGCTATTATTAATATAATCTAAAGTATGAGGCTAGGGGAAAACAAAATAATGTATATACATATTTACATTCATTGCTGATCATACAGGAGTGATAACAAAATGATTCATAACAGTTTCTTCAACCTAACACATTCTCTGTAATATAAGTGTGGGTAGGTTACTGTAAAATTTGGACAAATCTTAAACTTAAGATGTGTAAGGTGTAGCGATCAGGGAGTTCAGTATAGGACTAAACATGCAAGGGAAGAAGTAGATAATTAGTGAAACTTTTGACCGGACTGGAGATCTGAGGAGTCATACACAGATGTATGGCACAGCAAATATTTTTGTCTGCTTTTCAGATGGTTGACGTGACATATTTTCCGACGCGCGCTCTCTGTCCGCTGGTGGGAGTGTGCTCACCTGTCTGCATCAGGGCGGAAGTCCGCCATGCGCAATACAGAGAGCAGAGGAGAATTGTAAATGTGCGACCGTGTAGACGAGACAAAAATGACAAGCATTTGTGTAAATAAGATAAATAGCATAAGGCTATTTAGTTTGTTTAATAAAAGGACAATGTATGGACTTGTTCTATAGGAAAAGTAACCTTAAGAACATAAGAAATTTACTAACGAGAGGAAGCCATCTGGCCCATCAAGTACTTTTGGAGAAAACTTGCCTAACAGCTCAGAGTTGGTAAAATCTTATCTAGCTCTGATTTAAAGGAACCCAGGGTTTTAGCTTGCGCTACACTAGTAGGAAGACTATTCCATACTCTAACTACACGCTGTGTAAAGAAGTGCTTCCTCAAATTCGTTTTAAAATGTTCTCCTGCTAAATTCCACTTGTGGCCACGAGTTCTAGTATGTCATGTCACTCACCATCCAGACCTGTTAGAATCTTATATAACTGGATCATGCCCCCACTTAGTCTCCTTTGCTCGAGGCTGAACAGATTCAGCTCAACTAACCTGTTCTCATAAGACATTCCTCTAAGACTGGGAATCATTCTCATAGCCCTACGTTGCACCTTTTCCAAGGCAGCAATGTCCTTCTTAAGGTATGGTGACCAAACCTGCACACAATATTCTAGGTGGGGTCTTACCAAGGAATTATACAATCGTAGCATCACTTCCTTTGACTTAAACTTCACACAGCTGAGATGTAACCCAACATTCTATTTGCCTTTTTTATTGCTTCCCCACACTGGCGAAAGTGGGACATGGAAGCATCAACATACACACTGAGATCTTTCTCATAATCAGCTACCTTTATTTCAGTGGAACCCATAAAATATCTGTACTTTATATTTCTGCCATATTTCTGGATGTGGCAGTGTGTGAGGAGATGGAGACTCTGATAAAGTATCATAAGGCTAATAAGAACACAGAAAGGCGTAACAAGAAAAGGAGTGAGCAACTTGAGGTTCTGAGGTTATGGCAAAGGGAGAGGCCTGGAGAAAAGAGCAGAAAGTGATGAGAGAGTGATGAGTGAGAATCAGGCAGGAGTCAAAGGTGAAACAGAGCAGGAGGAGTTACGACTTCCTCTGTATCAGGGACTGTATCTGTTAGTAGAAGGGCCACCTCTGATATTTAAGGGCCACTTTCCAGTAATAGAGGGCAAGATAAAGTTCAGAGAGGAAGAAACAGAAGGATGAAGAAAGTTGTTTATATGGGTACAGGGAAGTGAGCGACCAGCGGCGGCAGACCGTGAAGGAAGGACTGCGAGGGAGTGATATAATAATAGAAGGCCAGGCATGTGGGTTTAAGAAAAAGGGGAGTGATATAAAGGTGGGGTACGGAGCAAGTGGTAGGGCTGCAGAAGGGCTGATGCATCTGATGGACAGCCCTAACCCTCCATGTAGAGGATGGAGCCAGTTTCAGGAGAAGGAGATAGAAACGGAGAGTGAAGAAGGAGTAGAGGAGGATAATGCAGATCATAGAACAGTGGGAAGCAGGAGGGCTGTGAGACCTCCGATAGGGACACTCTGATGCTCCCCCTGGTGGTGAAAGGAGCACAGACACAGTATGTGCCATGGGCAGAACAGTCCTGGCAGACGGAGCTTGAAAATGGATGAAAGTATTTGAGGAGGAAACTATGGGACGGCTCTTGGTGATGGGGGATATAAAAGCGGTTCAGGCTTGTGTCCTGGGGGTAGAAGGAATGGAGAGAATGCTGGCAGTGGTGACAGGGACTGGGTGTGGCTGAAATGAAGGTGGAGCCCGTAAAGGAGGGGGAGAGCCCAGCTGCCTATCTGCAAGCCCAAGAAAAGCGGTGGAGCAGTGAGGCAGAGCAGGACCTACAGGATTTGGTGTTCAGCGGTCTGTACCGGAGGGCTCTGCAGGACACGCTCCCGAAGCCAGTGAGAAGCAGGCTAAGGCAAGTGGTGGGACTTATTACTATTCCTGAGGAGCAGCTGATCCACGCTATTGACTTGTACAGAGAGGAGGAGGACTCTGCTGAAGAGCATGAGAGGGAGCCGATGAAGAAATTGAGTCAGTCACCGCCAAAAAAACCAGGCCACTAATTGGCCTCCGGTTCCTAATTAGAACAGATGAGTAGATACAATGGATGGGGGTTTCCTCAGAGGGCACCCATTTACAAAAGCAGGTGCAAAGCAGGTGGTTTGGGTGCCGACAGAACATGAAGGAGTGCAGGCAGCGGCAGGAGAGAAGCTGGTAAGGAGTCAGTCGAGTGCAGAGAGTGTAGGAGATTTCAGAGGTTTGTGGTTGTGGAGCATGATAGGAGTGCAGTGTGAAGGGAAATAAAGGACAGAGGAATGTTGGCAGGAGATGGAAGTGCCTGAGGAGGTGTGGTTCCGCTTTGGAACCCCGCCCCTCCCATCTGTGGTCAACCTTCCCCTTCTCAGTCTCTTATTTCTGGCCAGACGCGAGATCTTTGTGGTTTATGCAGCGTGCAAGCGTTTTTCCCCTCCTTGTGTTCCTGTCTTCCTGTGTACCGATCTCTGCTTCGCCTCCTTGGCTCCGAGTCATGCCTGGCGCGCTTACTGCCATCTACCATCAGCCGACCTGGATTACCGACAGCGTCTGCCGTTTCAGCCCTCTGACAGCCGACGCCGGACCCCCGGTTACATAGGATGGATGGATGGATTCGAGCTTGTATTTGAAATAGAAACATCACAGCGGTTCTCAGGCAAGAGCTGGACATATTTATTTTTCAGCTTGTTTTTGGGAAAAGCAAGAAATATAAGCTTTGTGCGTCTGTACTCTGGTCTTACTCCCTGCACACACTGATGGCACGGAAGGACAGTCACTGCAGTCACCTATTCTCACACTGACTTTCTCCTTTAAGTGCTGATACTGCAGAAGAAGATGGATCATTTGCTTGCTTGCTTAATAACCACAAGCACCCATATTGCAGAATGAATGAGACTGAAGTGGATGGAAGGCCACATCATTCTGTCTGCAGTGAAAGAAATAATAGGAGTTGGAATTGATTATGATTATGGAGAAAATGGCTGGCTATGGTGAGAAAGCTGTGGAAATTTGTGCCAATTCACATCGGTGAGGGCATAAAGGGTAATTTCTTTCAGTATGGGACGAATTCACATATTTGTGCGAGGAAGGTAACAAAAGTTCACTAAAGTACACAATATTAAATTTGAATATCTTTAATTAAAATGTTATGTACAGTATAACACTGCACCTTTTAACACTTTGCATGTCTGGCAGTGAAGGTCACATTCAGTTTGCTGAATGTATTCTCAGTTTTAAATGGTCGGCCTATTTTTCCTTCTGCTGGATGATGTACCCAGTTATCTTATAACCAAAGAGTATAATGAACAAGTTGATGTTCTCTGTGTCTGATACCTGTACCTGTTTGGCAAAGCAGTATATAGTTACTGCCTACATTTTTGGCTGTGCATGTGTGATTTTGATGGGAATATTATATTTTTATATCTGTGTGGGGGGCGGCATGGTGGTGCAGTGGTTAGCACTGTCGCCTCACGCCTCTGGGACCCGGGTTCGAGTCTCCGCCTGGGTCACATGTGTGCGGAGTTTGCATGTTCTCCCCGTGTCGTCGTGGGGTTTCCTCCGGGTACTCCGGTTTCCCCCCACAGTCCAAAAACATGCTGAGGCTAATTGGAGTTGCTGAATTGCCCGTAGGTGTGCATGTGTGAGTGAATGGTGTGTGACTGTGCCCTGCGATGGGCTGGCCCCCCATCCTGGGTTGTTCCCTGCCTCGTGCCCATTGATTCCGGGATAGGCTCCGGACCCCCCGCGACCCACTAGGATAAGCGGTTTGGAAAATGGATGGATATATCTGTGTGTAGATTTTTTCAGCAATAATTGAGTTTATCTTTCTGTACAGTATTTAAGGTTTTGGTAATTCATCATTTATTTGTATTTGTGCAGTGTGCAGTTACCAGGTTATAAATAAACAAATAAATAAATGTGACATCAGAAGAGATGTACAATCACAGTAAAATGTGTGAAAGTAATGGAATGTGAAAAATGTGTGTGAGTCTCCACATGTATAAAGCGGCTGTATACCATAAGGAAAAGGAGCAATGGATGAATTACATAAAGTGCTTACTGTCCAAAACGACAATGAGTCATGTTCGGCGTAACATAAATATTCAGTGAGTTAACCCTTCGAACTCGACAAACGCAAGATGCGTTTTTCGCACCTATTAATCTGAAGCTCTTAACTTTGGATATGCATAATGCACAGACAAGAATCATATGTCTTTGGAATCAAGAGAACTATCAGCTAACTTCACCAAGTCACCATATGGATGCAAAATCAAAGATTTCTGCCTGGCACTAAGCATGTATTTCTCTGTCACGTCACCGGTGGGAAGTAGGACCCAAATGCAAGCTGTAGGGCAGAATCCCCTTCGTGGGGTTTTATTGACAGGCAGGTTTGGGCACAGAGACGCAAACAGACAAGGACACAACTGGAGAAGATAGGACTGGGCACTTTACCAGACTAAGGAATGAGAAAACACAAGGAAGCTGATAGTGACTGACAGAAGGGGAGGAAGGTTGACTAAATGGGCAAGACATGACAGTAAACGCCCCCCTCCCAATCCTGTGCCCTCCGGGTACAAGGGCATCATTGAGGGGACACACAGACCAGGGCAAAACCAAGGACAACAGGGGAGACTAACCCCCAGGACACAACTCATGACAGGCCAGGTAATCCAACAGGGATGCTGACTATGGACCAAAAGACAGACAGTGGGTGTCAGTGGGTAATTGGGAACAAAGGACACAGTAGAAGGAGACAAAAGGGAGGGATTGGGCATCAAAAGGACCAAAGATGGCACAGGGACAGACAAGGCAGGACACAACCAGACAAGACAGGCAAGCAACGGAACCAGTGCAACAATAATATGGCCAGGAGAGGGGAACCTAAAGCGGGAAGCAAGAGTGACTGGAGTGGGGGCTGGAACAGTGAAATCGGGCTAAGAGGTGAAACCAGGGAGAGCCACGGGGAAGCAAGACTACAGACCAAAGACTGAGCTATTAGGAGGGGCAAGACACTAGGTAGCATGGGAGGTAAAGTGAACAGTTCAGGGCCTCTGATGGGCTCCGGGGTGCCGCAGAAGGGTCACGGCCAGGGGGGCCTTTGGAATCCTGTCTGGGTCTGTAGAAGCTCTACTCGTCTGCGGCAGCCGAGGGAAGAACAGCATCGGTAGACGGCGAGGGGTTGGCAGAGTCGGAGGGTGTCGAGGGGCAGGCAGGACAGGAACTGGACCAAACCAGGGACCCTGCAAAACAAAAGCACAGGCCAGTACCAGCGCCATGAGGAGACCGGAGGTGGTTCCTTTTGGGAACCATTGGATGGGATACCCTGAAAGACCATCTTGGACCAAGCCTGGATCAGGAGGCAGGTCTGGGTAGCATACCCTCGTTTTTTCCTCCCGGAGCTGAGCCCACGACTGGATTTCTGTTGACCCTGCCGTTGTCGCGGCGATAGCCTCCTCGGCTGGGGAAACTTTGGCCACGGGGCTGACACCACGGAGTGGGACTCAGGTCAAGACCTGGAGGCTCCCACTCCATGTCCTCCGGGGGAATGTCCTCCAGGTCAGCCCCCTCTGGGCTGGCATTGTCCGGAGAGTCTGATGCCAGGCTGGTGATGCCTTAATCCAGGCTGGCTGTGCCTTAATCCATACTAAATGTAATTAAACATAATGAAATTTAAAAGAATAAAATGGTAATTAGAGGAAAATTTAACGTGTAAGTTTTAAAAAAATGGGCTTTTCCTTTTACCCAGATGTCTGCAAGCGCTGTGACTGATGAATGGTGACGCATGAGATCCTGAGAATGGGCGACGCTTCCAAGGATGGGTGGCAGGTGGCATTTCCCAGGAATTACAGGCTGGAGATGCCTGAGGAGCTCTCCTGGAGGGAAGACAGAAAGAGAAGAAGGGAACAAGCAGAGGCTGTGGGGAGAAAAAGGCTGCAGAACCAGTTAAAGTTGTACAGGTGGATTGTACAAATGCCCTCAAGTCTTGGTCCATGAGGGTTCCTGTTTTTAATTTACAAAAAAAACAATAAATTAATTTTAAATAAATCTTAAGGCTTATCATTTACATCTTTCTAGTAGTTAAAACACATACAATCGATTAACTTACCTGGTGATTTTGGAACTTCCGACTCCAAAGCAAAATGTAAAGTAAATGCAGCGTTCTACTTGGGGAAAAGGGATAAATTAAAGGGTTAACTTTGGAATCTAAAACAAAAACAGCAATATCATATCAAGGGTCTTCAATACCTTTTTCCTGTGTCTGCTCCCTTTACATGTAGATACTGAATGTGAAAAAGGCAAGAGCTGGACAGGCCCTGCCTTATTGAGTTGAGGGAATGCAAACAACCCCGCATGCGAGTGGGGAGAAACCAGGCACAAACGCAGTAGGCCTCAGAACAAAGGTAGCTTTATTTCATGGGGCCTTTCCAGCCTCACCTCAAGCTGTTACCCCTCTCTCTTGGCCTTGACATGCCTATAATCCACACAGGCCACAGCATGACAAAAACAACAAAAAAAATAATAAAAAAAAAAACAAACAACAATTAGACCAAAAGAAAGACCACCAACCACCCTTTTTACTCTAATCCCCTGCCCTTATATACGGCTTCCCATTAAACTAATTGGGACAGCCCAACGACAAGGGGAAACCAGTTGGAGTTTCATGTACTAACAACATACATTACAACACATACATTTAACATGGAACACATCATAATAGCTGGCCCTTAAGCATTACCGTCCCCTGCTCTTTCACACAGAACATCCCACCTCACACAACAAAAGCAAGAACAAACAACCTTTCTCACCTATTTCCCCCCCCCCTTTTGTGCCAAACCTTCACCTTCCCCTGTTCCACCCTGGGCTATAAGGGAACCTTCCCCAGGCGGCGCGCGCTTCCGCAGGGAACCCATATGCCGAGGGACCAGAGGAAACAGCAACCGGGGTGGAAGTTGGTGAGAGACTTCTGCTGATTTACCCAAGTTCTCCCTTTACCATGGCCGATGGATAAAACTAGAACAGTGGGTACCTCACAGCTCTAAGTTATTGCCTTGAATAAAGAAAGAAATAAACCAAACAGCACACTAAGCATGGACTATTATTTTGTGGTGCGCAGGGGATGATGGGATGTGTAGTCCGCCAATTCAATAAACTTCAACACACAATACACTACCATAAACCACTAACATCTGACTCCTTGACCCCCCAAATGCTACTACCAACCCAAGTCATAGAGAAACCCCTTCCCTTTTTACACTGATATAAACACGTACCTATAAAATATATTATGTTTAGTTTATAAGCTTATTTCATTACAACAAACAAGCACAATCCATAAGTGCACTAGGCCTAACACATGGTTCAGAAGCCTCCTACCCCACCTTACACCAGCCACATGGACACCATCTGTCCAACCTCAGCGTCTTGTGCCTCCTGAAACGCCACCTCAGTTTCTTCTTCTTCCTCACATCCTTCTTCCTGAATGGTTTCCAGCCATGATCTGCCTCCTTGTGACACAATAGATCCCAAAGCATTCCCTCTACTTTTCTCTCCTTCTCCCTTAACCTCCTCCACATTCACTCCTACCTCACATCCATTCTCCTCACCTCCATTTACCATATGCATTACATTCATACCAGCCTCCGCCCCCTCCATCTCACCATTGGAGGCCCCTTTCTGATACCTCCACATTTTCCCAAGTAGCCCTTCCCAATCCCTCCTTATCCCCCCCAACCTGGACAGTGGGGGTGTCGCTCGTGAGCACTCCTCCACACCGTCTCCCCAGTCGATCACCTCGTCACACAGGTTCCAGGCATCCCAGTACTGGGTGTTGATCCAGGCAACCGCTGTCTGAATTTGCTTTCTGAGGAGTAAATGATAGATAGTTAACCAGATATTTACAGTGATAATTAAATGAATAAAGACCAGACAGATCTTCAACCATACAGAAAATACAGTTGCTATAATTATTATAATCATGGGCGTAAACTTTACTTCTGTCATTATTATTGTAGCATGGAGACTGTGTCATTATGCTTATTTTCAAAGTTTTTCTCAGGTTCAGTGACAAAGCAGATTTTTCTTCAAAACTATTTATTGCATTTTTTGTTATGTTGTTTACGGTCAAGCCATCAACATTCAATAAAATTTAAACATGACTATTATTGTGAAAAAGATATAAAAAAGTAATGTTTTGTATCAAAATCAACAATTAAATAATCAATTTACAGTAACTGTTCTATGCAACAAAAAAAACATCTGCAATTTAAAGCAAACTTACATTAATGAATAGACACTAAACAAAAGTACCAAATGTGTTTTTCCTGGTATCACTGGGCCCCACACTCTTACCATATGTTGTTTATGTTAAAGTTGTCCAGCTCGTCTTTCTGCATATTGCAGACTAATAGACTGTGAAGTCTGTCTTGACCCATAGTAGCCCTTAGCCATGTTTTTAGTCTGCGCAATGCACTGAAGCTCCTCTCAGCTTCACATGAGGACACTGGAACCACCAACAAAATTCTGACAAGGACCTCAATCTGGTCAAACAAGCCTGAAGGGCCAGTGCTTTGGACAGGATCTTAGTCCGTATTCAATAAGCCTTTAGGTGAAAGGAGGTGTAAGAATGAGGATCTTTCCCCTTTTTTAGCATGAGAAATATTAGCTTGGGCAAGAGGTTCAGGTTGTTGAACATGTCCAATAGGAGAGAGGACAACTGGGGCCATAACTTTTTATAGAACTCTGAAGGAAAGCCATCGGGTCTGGGACATTAACCACTTTGCGAAGCAGCCGCCATGGTGGTCAGTTCAGTTACAGTGATAGTGACATCTAAATCATTCACAGCCACACATTCCTATGAAGGAATGGCTAAATCCCTAAAGAAACTATTGAACTCTAGACAACAAGTGAGAGGAGAAAAGCTTGAATGCATTATTCATTTCTAGAGGATTTGCTCGTAATAATGAGACCTTGTTTGCATCAGTAGTTCAGCAGTATGTTGAGACACTAGAAATTCATACTCTGCTTGTATCGTTAGGTGCTCCTTATAAACATCAGCAGATGGGGAGAAACATATCAATTGTCAAGATCTGCTTCACGCTGTGTTAAATATGCCATCTTCTCCTTCCACAGCTCTCTATTATTGCTTACATATCAGATAATCTGCCCACTGGTATCAGTCTGCAAGGTTTCCAGCGATATGGAAACAAATACATCTGGAGATTTATTTAAAGAAAGAAAATTGGCAATTTGTTGTGAAATAAAATCAACAAAGAAAGCAACTGAGTGTTGAACCGTCAAGGACACCATGTTCTAACAAAATTTTCGAGGAGACTGGAGCATGATCTGAGAAAGCTATTTTATCATAGCTACTTAGATATTGAGCAAGAAGTCTTATCAACTAAGAAATAGTCAATTTGGGTAAACGTGTGATGAATCTGAGAGAAAAAAACTATACTCTTTTCGAGTGGGATTAAAGAATTGTGAAAACACCTGACACATTAAATTCTTTGGTAAAAGAATTTATCATTTCGACAGATTTTGAAGGCAGAGCTATCTTGGGGGATGGATGATCTAATTTTGGATTAAAGCGACAATTTAAATCACTCCCCAAGATAAGGTGATATTTAGAGGTATCAGGTACCAGTGAGAACAGACGCTTAAAGAAAATATCATCGCAATTAGGAGCACATGCGTTAACCAATAGTACAGGTGTAATGAACAATAAACTAGTAATTATGACAGATCTCCCATTTGGATCGGGAATCCACATCAGATATGCAAAGAACAAAGGGAATAGATGTATGCAACAATATTGCTACGTCCCTTGTATGGAAGATTATAAGCACAAAAATTCAAATGGCAATTCATTTTGCAATTGTCAATTCAATATTCAACCAGAGCATGCATTTGTCATTTCAATATTTAATCTGTGCATGTAATTTGAAAATACATTTTGCAATCGGCAATTCAATGTGCAAAGTGCCTATGAAATCCTTAATTAATTTCATAATGTTTTGAATAAAAAATAGAATGACAATTCACTGAATTGCATTTCGTTTTGCCATGGGCTTTTTGCCTCTTTATTCAAATGGCAATTCATTTGGCAATTGTCAATTCAATATTCAATCAGAGCATGCATTTGTCATTTCAATATTTAATCTGTGCATGTAATTTGAAAATACATTTTGCAATCGGCAATTCAATGTGCAAAGTGCTTATGCAATCCTTAATTCATTTCATAATGTTTTGAATAAAAAATAGAATGACAATTCACTGAATTGCATTTCGTTTTGCCATGGGCTTTTTGCCTCTTTATTCAAATGGCAATGGCGTCCCCGGGAATTGCATTGCATGTTGGGGAGAAAACTCAATTTGCAATTCCCAACTGTCAGACCGCTCATCAAGGTGGACCTTCATTAA
This sequence comes from Brienomyrus brachyistius, assembly GCF_023856365.1. Taxonomy (NCBI): domain Eukaryota; kingdom Metazoa; phylum Chordata; class Actinopteri; order Osteoglossiformes; family Mormyridae; genus Brienomyrus; species Brienomyrus brachyistius. Next base: position 2,695,915 of record NW_026042316.1, read on the forward strand.
CGACGTCACTTCCTTGTTTAGGGCCTCGCTACCATTGATTTGTTCGTTTAGTTAGAATGAGTAATGGCGGCAGAAGAGCTTGCAGCAAATATTTCTGCCTTAGCAGATGACATGGAAATTAATCGGGTATCAGCAGTAGATGCGTTTGATAGGTTGTTTGTGTTGTCACAGAGGGTAACCAACTGCGTGACTTGATGTAACGCCTGAGCTACATTAGTTTGCACCCTTCTCGTATCAAGTCCAGTTAAGATTGTAAGTTCCTCTACCCTCTGTGACAACACAAACAACCTATCAAACGCATCTACTGCTGATACCCGATTAATTTCCATGTCATCTGCTAAGGCAGAAATATTTACTGCAAGCTCTTCTGCCGCCATTACTCATTCTAACTTTTTTTTTTTACGTTTTAAAGAACTTTATTTAGAGCAAAACAATTACAAACTCAAACAAACAGTTACTTATAAAAGTCTACATAACAATATATCACACCTCCTGTGGTAAAAGCATGTTATTGCAATGATATAATCAGCATGTTACAATCAAATAAGGAAAAGTGCAACTAGTTATAATTATTACAAATAATAAAAAAATAAAAAAAAATAATAAAGAAGATAAAGGGGGTTTACTCATTCTAACTAAACGAACAAATCCGTTGAATGGTAGCGAGGCCCTAAACAAGGAAGTGACGTCGTTAATGAAGGTCCACCTTGATGAGCGGTCTGACAGTTGGGAATTGCAAATTGAGTTTTCTCCCCAACATGCAATGCAATTCCCGGGGACGCCATTGCCATTTGAATAAAGAGGCAAAAAGCCCATGGCAAAACGAAATGCAATTCAGTGAATTGTCATTCTATTTTTTATTCAAAACATTATGAAATGAATTAAGGATTGCATAAGCACTTTGCACATTGAATTGCTGATTGCAAAATGTATTTTCAAATTACATGCACAGATTAAATATTGAAATGACAAATGCATGCTCTGATTGAATATTGAATTGACAATTGCCAAATGAATTGCCATTTGAATAAAGAGGCAAAAAGCCCACGGCAAAACGAAATGCAATTCAGTGAATTGTCATTCTATTTTTTATTCAAAACATTATGAAATTAATTAAGGATTTCATAGGCACTTTGCACATTGAATTGCCGATTGCAAAATGTATCTTCAAATTACATGCACAGATTAAATATTGAAATGACAAATGCATGCTCTGGTTGAATATTGAATTGACAATTGCAAAATGAATTGCCATTTGAATTTTTATGCTTATAATCTTCCATACCCTTGCTCTACAGCAGAAAGACTGTAGAATGATAGATGTGATCTGCCCATCCACACCTGTCGTCTGATGGTTTAAAATGAGTTTCTTGAAAGAGCATCATACGAGCCCTTCAGTGATAAAGGTATTGCAGTATTTCACAGTGTTTGATAGGATTATTAAGGCTGTTATAGTTAAAACTAAGCAATTTACAATAGTATCCCCCTACACCTCCCTGGTGAGTCCCAGGTTAATCATTACTAAGGCGTACTCCTAACTGAAGTCTGCTATGAAAATTTGGGTTGAAGGCTGTGGCGCAATATGTTAGACTGACTGAAATAAAGCAGAGAAAACGTAATATAAAGAAGTAAGGAAAATTAAAGGTTAAAATGCACGGTAATTTCTTGTCATATCGCCGCAAATGCACATAAAGTACGTACGAATTCACACTGTTACAACAACCGATTGCTGCACATATCGCTTTTAAAGGTGAATGCGTACTTGCTTACCAGTTATATCCATCCCTGCGTATATAGCTAACAGAATGTCAAACACCATTGCTGTGCTCTAGAACTTGCAAAGTAACTTGCTTGCCTGCTAGTGGCACTCCAGTACATTTCTAAAAGCCTGCTCAGGCAGTGCCATCTTGTGGTTTGTCATATGTAGAAGCCTCAACAAGCCAAAAATCAGCTACTTTTTTTTCCAAAGGACAAAATTAATTTGTATCAGCTAAATGTATGAGTTTTTATAGCCACCGAGCTTATCTTATTGGAAGACAAAGCAGGACATTCACGTATCATGTAATTAATTTAAGAAAGCGGTATTTTGCCTCATTACGCGTGTATTTAAGCTGCAGTGTGGTGGAAGCTTATTACCTTTGAATAACATTCCTTTAAATATTATGCCTCAGCTCCATTTGCTTGAATAAAATAACGCTTCCTATTGTACTGAACATTCGCTATACAATTTGTTTTTATGAAACTTTCTTTAACATTTAAAAGAAACGTAGAACTTTCTACATCTGAACTACATAGCACGTCTTCGACATTCCCCGGTTAAATGGACGTTACGCAAGAGTTATGACGTAATACGCACGTAGCGTAATACAACTCATTAGCCAATTTCAACGTACGTACTATTACATTAATGTTAAGCGGACAGTGGGAGTAGTTTCCATAGAAACAACGTAAATATTCTTTACCGTTTGCAGCACAGCAAACTCTACGAATGAAAATGGCGCTCAATTGAGCAGTTTGTTAGCTCTCCAAAATTTCCTTTTATTCTTCAAATTATATTATGCTACTTTGATTATTTACTCTTTTATACTATACTAATGTAGTACATGTCGATAAAATTATTGCATGTTTTTAATGTCATTAAAACTTGTGGTCTTTATTTTTATTGGGGGTGCTCTTATATCGAAGTGATGATGATAGACAGCTATTTGGTTAGTAAAATCTTCCCAAACTTCAAAAAATGTCACTGATCCCTAAAACGGCGGTGTAATTTGCCGGGGTGTCCACGATAAAATATGCGGAATGGTGGGAGATTGGCTATGCGAACGGAAATCCGGCACTAAACAATACAGACAGTTTTCTTTTTAATACGGCGCGAACCCGTAATAAACAGGACGGTAGGCACAGCCCGCCCCCCCCCTGAGCACTGAGCGCGGACTGTACCGGTACACTGACCGGGGGCTGGGAACCCTTACGGTAATGGATGGTAAAATGTTTACCTAAAATGTTTAAGTAATTTGGGGCATTGCTTTCGTAATAAGGTAAATGCTTCAAGCTGACTATTGCATTTTTAAAAAAACAATGTTGCACAGAATTTAAAAAATACTCTTAGTTTCATCAGTGTTAACACAGTTCTCAGTAGCATTCATCTGGGTTTTCACTTGTGGAGCGCTGTTGTTTCCTATTCCATGTTAGTTATAATCGCCAGCACAGTTTTTTTTTCTGTAAACCCCACAATTTCCATTTTCCAAACCGCTTATCTTACTGGGTCTCGGGGTGTCCGGAGCCTATCCTGAAAGCAATAAACCCCACAATTATTCATTATAATCCATCCATCCATCCACTTTCCAAACCGCTTATCCTACGGAAGCAATAAACCCCACAATTACTCATTATAATCATGGGCGTAAATCGCGGAGGGGACGGAGGGAACATGCCCCCCCACCCCCATCCGAGAGTTGTCCCCCCCCCAATAAATTATTTAAAAAAACGCACTCTCTATTATGAAAAATATATATACGTATACCTAAAATAATTGTGTAAGTAGAAAATAAAACAAACCCAAATAATGCATTTAGAAACAGTTGCGTCCCCCCCCATTCCTCACAGTGGTTTGGCCCGCTGCCTGCTTTCTCAGTTCATCTCACCTACTCTACACACACGAGTCAGGTGTGTGGCTGCGGATCTATTAACGTTGAATTCCAGTAAGTAGGGTATTTTATTCACTTTAAATAAAGAGATTATCTTTAATGTAGTTAATGCATACTCATTCATAAATTAGTTTCGGCAAAAAAGCTGATTACCGATGTAATTTCCCATGAATTTGATATATTAGCGACTAAAATATTACTTGTGTAGTTAACGTTCGCTTGTTTACAATAACTTGTTCCATAGTGCACTGCAACTAACGCGCCAAAGCAGTTTCCAATGCATTGTTTTATTTGTGACGACCTGGCATAATATTAACTTAACATTAACGGCCACAGTTAGCATATTGTTTAGCTGTGCATTTACTAAATGAGCACTGTGCTACGTCCAAACTGACCCCACTGTATTTTTTTGTATAATCAGTTTCTATTCTGTTCTTAAGTGTCTTAATTCATTTTAAATACAAATTGAAACTTTTTTTAATTCCTTGTTTTTATTGTTGTGATTATTTTATGTTAGTTTTACTTTCTTTGTGTAAAGCACTTTGAATTACCATTGTGTATGAAATGTGCTACAGCATAAACTCGCCTTGCCTTGCAGTGTCATAGACTAGGTAAAATGACAGAGAAAAGGAAAATGGACATAGGAACATTTTTCAGTGCACCTAAACGCCAAGTAACGAAACGAAAAGTTCACATATTATGGCAATTTGGCTTTAAGAATGGGTACTTATGACTACTAATGTCACAATATCAATCGCAGGCAAAGGAGACAGAAATTATTGAGGGACAGGTAGAGCAGGGTCATTCAGATGTACAGTGTCAGGTAAGTGTGTTGTGCTTTTATTGAAGGGATAAGGACAGAATTTTTTTTTGGATGAACAATTTCTTTAATGTTTTCTGAGTTGTGGCTGTTCAGTAGATGAACATCACAGGCTCACCAATTTACAGTATGATCTGTCAATTTAACAAGTGTAATGTAAACAAGTTGAGTATTATGAGTATGGAAAACATCTTTTCCTGCATTATTTCTGCTTTAGGAGTCAGTCTGTTCTGAGACAGTGAGAGTAGAGGAAGGGGCAGATTCAGAACCAGGGAGGGAGCCGGAGACAGCAGAACAAAGAGATGATATTGCCAGCAGCAGCACAGGGAGCACAGTTTTTAGTTTAGATCTCAGTGCCTGCACAACTACCTCCCCAGTGTATCGAAAAACAAATGTTTTCAAAGAAGTCATTGACATTTCAAGAGAAATCGTATCAAGACTTTCCATGGCTAAATTACAGTCCATCAGTGTAAGGGGTGTTATGTTTTTACTTCAGCAAAGGTGTTTCAAACCAGTCCTCTTTAGGTCATAGACCTGATGCCGCTTTCGTTAGTACAGGCTTTAGAAATTGGAAGAAAGCCACTGAAAAATGTACAGCACACCAGACCTCTCAAGCCCACCAACATTATGTGACTGTCACTTAGGGGTGGGAATCTTTAGGTACTTTGCGATCCGATCCAATTACGATTCTGGGATCCACGATCCGATTCCAAAACGATTCTTCATATACAGTACATTTTTTTTGCAAATATGCTTAATTCAAATTTAAAATTATATGTTTTTTGTTCATAGTTAGAATCTCTGTTTGACAGTATTTCAATTTTAAAAATGACAAAGTGGAATAAAGACTTGTATTGCTTTTATTTTAACAATTATATTCAGGATGAGCAATTACTAAGGACGATTGTAACAACAAATGGGTTGTTTTCAGTTTGTTTAGAACCTTTTAACAAAGGAAGGAATGTCTTTTATTTATTTTTGTTTAGAACCTTTAGAATTATCTTCAGAGCTGCAATGAATTATCTTTCAATCAGACTGCAAAAAATATCAACATACAAATTAAATAACTTAAATATCCAACATCTCACTATAGTTTATCTATTGTCGATAAGAGCAGTTGATAAGAGACTTCTTGCTCAATATCTGAGTAGCTATGATAAAATAGCTTTCTCAGATCATGCTCCAGTCTCCTCGAAAATTTTGTTAGAACATGGTGTCCTTGACGGTTCAACACTCAGTTGCTTTCGTTGTTGATTTTATTTCACAACAAATTGCCAATTTTCTTTCTTTAAATAAATCTCCAGATGTATTTGTTTCCATATCGCTGGAAACCTTGCAGACCGATACTAGTGGGCAGATTATCTGATATGTAAGCAATGATAGAGAGCTGTGGAAGGAGAAGATGGCATATTTAACACAGCGTGAAGCAGATCTTGACAATTGATATGTTTCTCCCCATCTGCTGATGTTTATAAGGAGCATCTAACGATACAAGCAGAATATGAATTTCTAGTGTCTCAACATACTGCTGAACTACTGATGCAAACAAGGTCTCATTATTACGAGCAAATCCTCTAGAAATGAATAATGCATTCAAGCTTTTCTCCTCTCACTTGTTGTCTAGAGTTCAATAGTTTCTTTAGGGATTTAGCCATTCCTTCATAGGAATGTGTGGCTGTGAATGATTTAGATGTCACTATCACTCTCACTGTAACTGAACTGACCACCATGGCGGCTGCTTCGCAAAGTGGTTAATGTCCCAGACCCGATGGCTTTCCTTCAGAGTTCTATAAAAAGTTATGGCCCCAGTTGTCCTCTCTCCTATTGGACATGTTCAACAACCTGAACCTCTTGCCCAAGCTAATATTTCTCATGCTTAAAAAGGGGAAAGATCCTCATTCTTACACCTCCTTTCACCTAAAGGCTTATTGAATACGGACTAAGATCCTGTCCAAAGCACTGGCCCTTCAGGCTTGTTTAACCAGATTGAGGTCCTTGTCAGAATTTTGTTGGTGGTTCCAGTGTCCTCATGTGAAGCTGAGAGGAGCTTCAGTGCATTGCGCAGACTAAAGACGTGGCTAAGGGCTACTATGGGCCACGATGGACTTAACAGTCTGTTAGTCTGAATATGCAGAAAGATGAGCTGGACAACTTTAACATAAACAACATATGCCAGGAGTTTGTGGGGCCCCGTGATACCAGGAAAAACACATTTGGTACTTTTGTTTAGTGTCCATTCATTAATGTAAGTTTGCTTTAAATTGCAGATGTTTTTTTTTTTTTGCATAGAACAGTTACTGTAAATTGGTTATTTAATTGTTGATTTTGATGCAAAACATTACTTATGTGATATCTTTTTCACAATAATAGTCATGTTTAAATTTTATTGTATGTTGATGGCTTGACCGTAAACAACATAACAAAAAATGCAATAAATAGTTTTGAAGAAAAATCTGCTTTGTCATTTAACCTGAGAAAAACTTTGAAAATAAGCATAATGACACAGTCTCCCTGCTACAATAGTAATGACAGAAGTAATGTTTTTCACTGTGAGGACAAATCTTCATAAGTACAATTTGACTGTATTATTTGTGTCCCCTTCAAAAATTGCTTATGAGAAATGTTATATTTATTGTCCCCCCCTACTGTTAAATGAAATTTACTCCCATGATTATAATAATTATAGCAACTGTTTTTTTATGGTTGAAGATCTGTCTGGTCTTTATTCATTTAATTATCACTGTAAATAGTTGGTTAACTATCTATCATTTACTCCTCAGAAAGCAAATTCAGACAGCGGTTGCCTGGATCAACACCCAGTACTGGGATGCCTGGAACCTGTGTGACGAGGTGATCGACTGGGGAGACGGTGTGGAGGAGTGCTCACGAGCGACACCCCCACTGTCCAGGTTGGGGGGGATAAGGAGGGATTGGGAAGGGCTACTTGGGAAAATGTGGAGGTATCAGAAAGGGGCGTCCAATGGTGAGATGGAGGGGGCGGAGGCTGGTATGAATGTAATGCATATGGTAAATGGAGGTGAGGAGAATGGATGTGAGGTAGGAGTGAATGTGGAGGAGGTTAAGGGAGAAGGAGAGAAAAGTAGAGGGAATGCTTTGGGATCTATTGTGTCACAAGGAGGCAGATCATGGCTGGAAACCATTCAGGAAGAAGGATGTGAGGAAGAAGAAGAAACTGAGGTGGCGTTTCAGGAGGCACAAGACGCTGAGGTTGCCCAGTTGGACAGATGGTGTCCATGTGGCTGGTGTAAGGTGGGGTAGGAGGCTTCTGAACCATGTGTTAGGCCTAGTGCACTTATGGATTGTGCTTGTTTGTTATAATGAAATAAGCTTATAAACTAAACATAATATATTTTATAGGTACGTGTTTATATCAGTATCTACATGTAAAGGGAGCAGACACAGGAAAAAGGTATTGAAGACCCTTGATATGATATTGCTGTTTTTGATTTAGATTCCAAAGTTAACCCTTTATTTAATTTATCCCTTTTCCCCAAGTAGAATGATGCATTTACTTGTAATCTGTATTATTTTGCTTTGGAGTCGGAAGTTCCAAAATCACCAGGTAAGTTAATCGATTGTATGTGCTTTATCTACTAGATAGATGTAAATGATAAGCCTTAAGATTTATTTTAAATTAATTTATTGTTTTTTTGTAAATTAAAAACAGGAACCCTCGTGGACCAAGACTTGAGGGCATTTGTACCATCCAGCTGTACAACTTTAACTGGTTCTGCAGTCTTTTTCTCCCCACAGCCTCTGCTTGTTCCCTTCTTCTCTTTCTGTCTTCCCTCCAGGAGAGCTCCTCAGGCATCTCCAGCCTGTAATTCCTGGGAAATGCCACCTGCCACCCATCCTTGGAAGCGTCGCCCAGTCTCAGGATCTCATACGTCACCATTCATCACAGAGTCACAGCGCTTGCAGACATCTGGATAAAAGGAAAAGCCCATTTTTTAAAACTTACACGTTAAATTTTCCTCTAATTACCATTTTATTCTTTAAAATTTCATTATGTTTAATTACATTTAGTATGGATTAAGGCACAGCCAGCCTGTCATCAGACTCTCCGGACAATGCCAGCCCAGAGGGGGCTGACCTGGAGGACATTCCCCCGGAGGACATGGAGTGGGAGCCTCCAGGTCTTGCCCTGAGTCCCACTCCGTGGTGTCAGCCCCGTGGCCAAAGTTTCCCCAGCCGAGGAGGCTATCGCCGCGACAACGGCAGGGTCAACGGAAATCCAGTCGTGGGCTGAGGTCCAGGAGGAAAAAACGAGGTTATGCTACCCAGACCTGCCTCCTGATCCAGGCTTGGTCCAAGATGGTCTTTCAGGTTATCCCATCCAATGGTTCCCAAAAGGAACCACCTCCGGTCTCCTCATGGCGCTGGTACTGGCCTGTGTTTTTGTTTTGCAGGGTCCCTGGTTTGGTCCAGTTCCTGTCCTGCCTGCCCCTCGACACCCTCCGACTCTGCCAACCCCTCGCCGTCTACCGATGCTGTTCTTCCCTCGGCTGCCACAGACGAGTAGAGCTTCTACAGACCCAGACAGGATTCCAAAGGCCCCCCTGGCCGTGACCCTTCTGCGGCACCCCGGAGCCCATCAGAGGCCCTGAACTGTTCACTTTACCTCCCATGCTACCTAGTGTCTTGCCCCTCCTAATACCTCAGTCTTTGGTCTGTAGTCTTGCTTCCCCGTGGCTCTCCCTGGTTTCACCTCTTAGCCTGATTTCACTGTTCCAGCCCCCACTCCAGTCACTCTTGCTTCCCGCTTTAGGTTCCCCTCTCCTGGCCATATTATTGTTGCACTGGTTCCGTTGCTTGCCTCTCTTGTCTGGTTGTGTCCTGCCTTGTCTGTCCCTGTGTCGTCGTCTGGTCCTTTTGATGCCCAATCCCTCCCTTTTGTCTCCTTCTACTGTGTCCTTTGTTCCCACTTACCCACTGACACCCACTGTCTGTCTTTTGGTCCATAGTCAGCATCCCTGTTGGATTACCTGGCCTGTCATGATTTGTGTCCTGGGGGTTAGTCTCCCCTGTTGTCCTTGGTTTTGCCCTGGTCTGTGTGTCCCCTTAATGATGCCCTTGTACCCGGAGGGCACAGGATTGGGAGGGGGGCGTTTACTGTCATGTCTTGCCCATTTAATCAACCTTACCCTCCAGTTCTCCTCCCTGATGAGCCACGCTTGGTGTCTATTAGTCTCACCCCATGTTCCTCCCCTTCTGTCAGTCACTATCAGCTTCCTTGTGTTTTCCCATTCCTTAGTCTGGTAAAGTGCCCAGTCCTATCTTCTCCAGTTGTCCTTGTCTGTTTGCGTCTCTGTGCCCAAACCTGGTGGTCAATAAAACTCCCCACGAAGGGGATTCTGCCCTACAGCTTGCATTTGGGTCCTACTTCCCACCGGTGACATGACAGAGGAATACATGCTTAGTGCCAGGCAGAAATCTTTGATTTTGCATCCATATGGTGACTTGGTGAAGTTAGCTGATAGTTCTCTTGATTCCAAAGACATATGATTCTTGAATTCTGAATATTTATGTTACGCCAAACATGACTCATTTTCGTTTTGGACAGTAAGCACTTTATGTAATTCATCCATTGCTCCTTTTCCTTATGGTATACAACCGTTTTATACATGTGGAGACTTATACGCACAAACAATTTTCACATTCCATTACTTTCACACATTTTACTGTGATTGTACATCTCTTCTGATGTCACATTTATTTATTTGTTTATTTATAACCTGGTAACTGCACACTGCACAAATACAAATAAATCATGAATTACCAAAACCTTAAATACTGTACAGAAGGATAAACTCAATTATTGCTGAAAAAATCTACACACAGATATAAAAATATAATATTCCCATCAAAATCACACATGCACAGCCAAAAATGTAGGCAGTAACTATATACTGCTTTGCCAAACACGTACAGGTATCAGACACACAGAACATCAACTTGTTCATTATACTCTTTGTTTATTAGAAAATTGGGTACATCATCCAGCAGAAGGAAAAATAGACAGAGAATCATTTAAGACAGAGAATACATTCAGCAAACTGAATGTGACCTTCACTGCCAGACATGCAAAGTGTTAAAAGGTGCAGTGTTATACTGTACATAACATTTTAATTAAAGACATTCAAATTTAATATTGTGTACTTTAGTGAACTTTTGTTACCTTCCTCGCACAAATATGCGAATTCGTCCCATACTGAAAGAAATTACCCTTTATGCCCTCACCGATGTGAATTGGCACAAATTTCCACAGCTTTCTCACCATAGCCAGCCATTTTCTCCATAATCATAATCAATTCCAACTCCTATTATTTCTTTCACTGCAGACAGAATGATGTGGCCTTCCATCCACTTCAGTCTCATTCATTCTGTAATATGGGTGCTTGTGGTTATTAAGCAAGCAAGCCAATGATCCATCTTCTTCTGCATTATCAGCACTTAAAGGAGAAAGTCAGTCTGTGAGAATAGGTGACTGCAGTGACTGTCCTTCCGTGCCATCAATGTGTGCAGGGAGTAAAGACCAGAGTACAGACACACAAAACTTATATTTCTTGCTTTTACCAAAAACAAGTACCTCTGCTTCAATGTAATCGTTTAAAGCCAGACAACTCCAAGCTGAAAAATAAATATGTCCAGCTGTTGCCTGAGAACCGCTGCGATGTTTCTATTTCAAATACAAGCTCGAATCCATCCATCCATCCTATGTAACCGGGGGTCCGGCGTCGGCTGTAAGAGGGCTGAAACGGCAGACGCTGTCGGTAATCCAGGTCGGCTGATCGTAGATGGCAGTAAGCGCGCCAGGCATGACTCGGAGCCAAGGAGGCGAAGCAGAGATCGGTACACAGGAAGACAGGAACACAAGGAGGGGAAAAACGCTTGCACGCTGCATAAACCATGAAGATCTCGCGTCTGGCCAGAAATAAGAGACTGAGAAGGGGAAGGTTGACCACAGATGGGAGGGGCGGGGTTCCAAAGCGGAACCACACCTCCTCAGGCACTTCCATCTCCTGCCAACATTCCTCTGTCCTTTATTTCCCTTCACACTGCACTCCTATCATGCTCCACAACCACAAACCTCTGAAATCTCCTACACTCTCTGCACTCGACTGACTCCTTACCAGCTTCTCTCCTGCTGCTGCCTGCACTCCTCCATGTTCTGTCGGCACCCAAACCACCTGCTTTGCTCGCCCCATCATTTCTCCCAGATCCAGCGTGGGCTGATTAAAAGCCACTGCTAAGGGGGGCTCCTCCTCTGGTGTGTTGTACCATTCTCCCACTACTCCCATCCTCCGTATCTGAATGGCTACTCCCTCAGGGCCTAATATTATCCAGTCTGCCGTCATGTGCATCCCGTCTTTCTCTCGGTCAGGCAGCGGATCTATCAGCCGATCCCACTCATCCCTCACTCCAGGATCACTGAAATCTCCCATCACAACTAACAACTGTATTTATCCTATTTCCAATTTAGCACATTGCTATATTGTTCCTGTATAAATGGTCCCCACTATTCTAGGATTTCCCAAACCTTTCCAATAACTTCTTCTAATCCGTATAAGCTATACTATCCCTGCTGGACAACAACCTTTGTTGCAGAAGGGTGAACTGTCCACTGAGTACCTCTACTCCCCCTTCGTACATTTTATGTCTATCTGCAGCTGACACACAGCATCTCTGCCTAACAAATTCACTGGGATATGCTCTGATGTTAGTTTAGACATATTTACATTTTTGGCCCCTATCTGAACATCTACTAAAGAAGATTCTGGAACATGCAGGTTGGATAGGTGTGTCTATGCTGATCACAGCTCCAGCACACCAGCTGAATCAGCCTGTTTCCCAGTCTCCCAGGGGTCTAGGATCATCAAATTTGTGAGTAAATGGGTGCCCTCTGAGGAAACCCCCATCCATTGTATCTACTCACTCTGTTCTAATTAGGGACCGGAGGCCAATTAGTGGCCTTGTTTTTTTGGCAGTGACTGACTCAATTTCTTCGTCAGCTCCCTCTCATGCTCTTCAGCAGAGTCCTCCTCCTCTCTGTACAAGTCAATAGCGTGGATCAGCTGCTCCTCAGGAATAGTAATAAGTCCCACCACTTGCCTTAGCCTGCTTCTCACTGGCTTCGGGAGCGTGTCCTGCAGAGCCCTCCGGTACAGACCTCTGAACACCAAATCCTGTAGGTCCTGCTCTGCCTCACTGCTCCACCGCTTTTCTTGGGCTTGCAGATAGGCAGCTGGGCTCTCCCCCTCCTTTACGGGCTCCACCTTCATTTCAGCCACACTCAATCACGGAGTCCCTGTCACCACTGCCAGCATTCTCTCCATTCCGTCTACCCCCAGGACACAAGCCTGAACCGCTTTTATATCCCCCATCACCAAGAGCCGTCCCATAGTTTCCTCCTCAAATACTTTCATCCATTTTCAAGCTCCGTCTGCCAGGACTGTTCTGCCCATGGCACATACTGTGTCTGTGCTCCTTTCACCACCAGGGGGAGCATCAGAGTGTCCCTATCGGGGGTCTCACAGCCCTCCTGCTTCCCACTGTTCTATGATCTGCATTATCCTCCTCTACTCCTTCCTCACTATCCGTTTCTATCTCCTTCTCCTGAAACTGACTCCATCCTCTACATGGGGAGTTAGGGCTGTCCATCAGATGCATCAGCCCTTCTGCAGCCCTACCACTTGCTCCGTACCCCACCTTTATATCACTCCCCTTTTTCTTAAACCCACATGCCTGGCCTTCTATTATTATATCACTCCCTCGCAGTCCTTCCTTCACGGTCTGCCGCCGCAGGTCGCTCACTTCCCTGTACCCATATAAACAACTTTCTTCATCCTTCTGTTTCTTCCCCTCTGAACTTTATCTTGCCCTCTATTACTGGAAAGTGGCCCTTAAATATCAGAGGTGGCCCTTCTACTAACAGATACAGTCCCTGATACTGAGGAAGTCGTAATTCCTCCTGCTCTGTTTTACCTTTGACTCCTGCCTGATTCTCACTCATCACTCTCTCATCACTTTCTGCTCTTTTCTCCAGGCCTCTCCCTTTGCTATAACCTCAGAACCTCCAGTTGCTCACTCCTTTTCTTGTTACGCCTTGCTGTGTTCTTATTAGCCTTATGATACTTTATCAGAGTCTCCATCTCCTCACACACTGCCACATCCAGAAATATAGCAGAAATATACAGTACAGATATTTTACGGGTTCCACTGAAATAAAGGTAGCTGATTATGAGAAAGATCTCAGTGTGTATGTTGATGCTTCCATGTCCCACTCTCGCCAGTGTGGGGAAGCAATAAAAAAGTTAAATAGAATGTTGGGTTACAACTCTAGGTGTGTGGAGTTTAAGTCAAAGGAAGTGATGCTACGATTATATAATTCCCTGGTAAGACCCCACCTAGAATATTTTGTGCATGTTTGGTCACCATACCTTAAGAAGGACATTGCTGCCTTGGAAAAGTTGCAACGTAGGGCTACGAGAATGATTCCTGGTCTTAGAGGAATGTCTTATGAGGACAGGTTAGTTGAGCTGAATCTGTTCAGCCTCGAGCAAAGGAGACTAAGTTGGGGCATGATCCAGGTATATAAGATTCTAACAGGTCTGGATGGCGGTGACATGACATACTACAACTCGTGGCCACAAGTGGAATTTAGCGGGAGAACATTTTAAAGCGAATTTGAGGAAGCACTTCTTTACACAGCGTGTAGTTAGAGTATGGGATAGTCTTCCTACTAGTGTAGCGCAAGCTAAAACCCTGGGTTTCTTTAAATCAGAGCTAGATAAGATTTTACCAACTCTGAGCTGTTAGGTACGTTTTCCCCAAAAGTGTTTGATGGGCCGGATGGCTTCCTCTCGTTTGTAAATTTCTTATGTTCTTAAGGTTACTTTTCCTATAGAATAAGTCTATACGTTGTCCTTTTCTTAAACAAACTAAATAGCCTTATGCTATTTATCTTATTTACAAAAAAGCTTGTCATTTTTGTCTCTACACTGTCGCTCATTTACTATTCTCCTCTGCTCTCTGTATTGCGCATGGCGGACTTCCGCCCCGATGCAGACAGGTGAGCACACTCCCACCAGCGGACAGAGAGCGCACGTCGGAAAATATGTCACGTCAACCATCTGAAAAGCAGACAAAAATATCTGCTGTGTCATATATCTTTAGATGACTCCTCAGATCTCCAGTCCAGTCAAAAGTTTCACTAATTATCTACTTCTTCCCTTGCATGTTTAGTCCTATACTGAACTCCCTGATCGCTACACCTTACTGTTGCTTTAAGTTTAAGATTCGTCCAAATTTTACAGTAACCTACCCACACTTATACTACAGAGAATGTTTTTGCATTAAAGCTCTCAAATATTAAGTTTCGATTCCACAGTTATGGCTTTAGATACCTAGGGATCCTGGTATATCATACTTATACAAGACTAATTATGGTAAATTACTATGTGAAATAAAGAATTATCTCCAAAGATGGGAAATCCTCCCTCTATCCTTATTGGGTAGAGTGGAGAGCATTAGAATGAACATACTGTCACGATCAGGAAATATCTGTAGCGGCGATCGTGCCGGAAACTGGCAAGGCAGGCAAGGTACGGGGAATAAAGGGGATTTATTAAGTGGACGAGGTTTCGGGAAAATTTGACAGGGACTAACAACAATCCACAATGACAGACAAGGGTAACTGGCAAGACCAGGACTTAAAACAGGACAAGACTAAGCAAAGTAATCAGACAAGGCTGGAAACAATCAGGGAAGCACACGCGGGTAATCAGGGGGCACACGAGGAGCCGACGAGCCGGATCATGACACATACTACCTAGGCTTCTCTTTATGTTCCAGTCCCTGCCCATAGGGGTCCCTATATCCACATTCAAAACGCTCAATAAATGGTTATCCAAATTTACCTGGCAAAACAAAAGACCCAGGATTGAACTGAAAAGACTATTAAACCCAAAAGAGAATGAGGGTCTGGACTTACCTAATTTAAAAAATTATTACTTGGCAGCCCAACTTATGTCAGTAGTGGTATGGATAACCCAGGACAGGGAGGGTCAGTGGGTGGGAACAGAACAATCTGCCCAAATTTGCCGCTTGACATAGTGTGACGCCCGCTCCGTCCGCTCCTCGTGTGTGCCACGCCCCCTAATTACCCACGTGTGATTCCCTGATTGTGCCCAGTCGTGTCTTGTTTCCTGCTGCCTTGTTCCGTGTATTTAAGTCCCTGTTTTGCATTAACCCCTTGTCTGTCATTGATGTTAGTCAGTGTCTGATGTCTCCTTCCCCAGTTCCCTTAAATAAATCCCCCATTTTCCCTGAGTTCTGGCTACCTCGCTTGTTTCCTGCCCGCTCGCCTGCTCGCCCGCTTTAACCCCGGAGAGCCAGCGTGACACATAGCAATTATTTTTAATCAAGATACATGGAAAGTAAATAAAATCAATAACATTTGGATAGGAAACACTCTGAAAAGTGAGAGAGAGGCTGGGACGCCCTTCATCAAAAATAAAAATTGCACATGATGTTGATTTTCTACCATCTAAATTAGATACAGGGTTTAAGACATGGGGAGAAAAGGGTTTAACCAGTTGGATCAGTTGTGTAATGGAGGAGATCTAATGTCCTTCGAACATCTTAGAAACAAATGTGGCCTCCCAGTGCCCAACTGTTTTAGATACCTACAGTCAACAAATATATTGTTTATATTAACAATTAAAGGATTGGTTAAAAGAACATTATATCATATATTTATAAAATATTACAAAAAGAGTCAACAGTGTTAATAAAGAGAAATGGGAACTAGAGATGAATACTATCATTAACGATGAAGATTGGACTCATTCATGTAAAGAAGGACACAGAATAACAAACAGTCCTACATGGAGGGAATTTGATTGGAAAGTTAAGATGAGATACTTTAAGACTCCCCTTCTCACCTCTACGTTTGGCAACACCTCTAATCAGGGGTTTATTGGAGGGGTTGTGACCTGGTAGGAGACCACACCCACATTTTTTGGGATTGTCCAAAACTGTCAGAGTACTGGCAAAATATACAGGAAGAGATAAAAAAAATGTTTGAACATAAAATTACCACTTGAACCAGCTCGTTTCATACTAAGAATTATGCCACAGAATATAGTGCATGAAAATTAGGTTGTATTACAGAGAGTTCTTCTTGTAATTGCCAGGAGGATGATAACGATCTCCTGGCTAAAACCCCAGCCACCCACGACAGTACAATGGAAAGAAAGAGGAAAGAAAGTGTATAATATGGAATTTATAACTGAAAAATTGTTAACGAGAACAGAGTGTTTTGTGGAAGAAATTTCTCGAAGTCCGATGTTTAAGTGTTTGACAGAACTTTATTATTTGATGAGCTCACAGGGAACAGACACTCAGCAAGCATGCGTCTTGTGTTCTGCTCCCCGAGCAACAAATGCATACATCTTTTATGGCCTAAAATGCGACAGTCATCTGACAAATCAAGGACAAATCGGATTTTTGGACGTTCCAGTTACTTCTGCCTTTCAAGGTCCAGGCAGTTCAAAGAAAGTTTGGCCATTTGGAGATACCAGTTTCTTCTACGTTTTCAAGGTCCACCTATCAGCTTAGAACAAGTCTATCTATTTGGGACTTTTCCTTTTGCTATATTATTCTAGGACTCGTTGTTCTCTTTTTCTACATTTTATATTATCCAATACCATGCATTCATTTTATAATATCTTCTGCAACAGCTTACTTCTCAGGTCATGCCTTTGCTTTGACCTGGGCCTCTTGCTGAACAAGCAATATATGGCAAACATGTTAGTTCCTCTATAGAAAATAGAAATTTCTTACTTAAGCAGATTTGCATTCTTGTTTGATACATTCAATTAATGACAAGTAAATTACATTGTTTCAACCACTATGTGTAAATCAACAACACATTGTAAACTCAATTGTTAATTACTGATTAGGTAATGCATTTTGCATAATCATCTACATTCCATTATTGATTACTGATTAGCATAATCAAGAATTTTCTATCACAGTTTCTTTATTAAAAGGTTTCCAATCTGTAATTTTCTTTTTTCAACAGAAGTATGGCACTTAGGAAAGGATAGGGTTGAATTGAGACTTCCATGTACAGCACTGTGCAAAAATCTTAGGCAGGCAAAGAAAACGATGTTTAGATTGTCCTCGTGTTGGTGTAAAACTATGATATTATGCCTGTCAAAGTGTCTCAGCTTAGCCATTTCAGAACCTCTGCTAACATCATCCTAGTATTTGTAGCGACCGTCCAGTGCAGCCATGTATTTTTTGACTTGGCCACTAGCACACCTCATACAGCTAGTCAATCTGTCAAAATCATGGAACGGCTGAGGTGCCCCTGAGGAGAAGTTTGGGAACTGAAGCGGTGTTCATCTAGCCATCCGACTAGATATCAGTATCTTTTTAGAAAAGAGAAGAAATTATTACTAGTTTTTATTGTGTTCCTCTTAATTTACACGTTCTAATGTTAAATTGTGTTATTTGTTCTAAGCCAAAGTACACTTGCTACCCAGATAAACAGCTTTAAACATTTCTTTGGACTGCCTAAGACTTTTGCACAGTACTGTATATCTTAGAACATAAGAAATTTACAAATTAGAGGAGCCCATTCGGCCCATCAAGCTCGTTTGGGAAGAACTTAACTAATAGCTCAGAGTTGTTAAAATCTTATCCAGCTCTGATTTAACCATCTCTCTCAATATAATATTGGGATCATTTATTCTCTTCAGAGGCCTCCATAGAATAATGCATCCATCCTCTCAATTATGTTTAGACAGACGTATCCTAAGGCACCAGGGCAACAACAGTCAGAATAACAACAGAATCATCAGTATCACAGCTAGTTTTAAAAATTGCTTTAATGCAGAGTGATTACAGAAAAAAAGATAAGCAAATTAGGTAATATTAACAAAATTATTAAAACATGTAGAGTAATAGACATATTTGTCTTTCAGACATATTGTGCTTTTTTTTAAGAGCAGAAGGGATACATTAAATCAGGATTATATTTTGTTTTTAATGATATATATATATATATATATATATATATATATATATATATATATATATATATATATATATATATATATATATATATATATATATATAATTTTTTTAAATTTACATCATTATAAATGGGGCGGCATGGTGGTGCAGTGGTTAGCACTGTCGCCTCACACCTCTGGGACCCGGGTTCGAGTCTCCGCCTGGGTCACATGTGTGCAGAGTTTGCATGTTCTCTCCATATCGTCGCGGGGTTTTCTCCGGGTACTCCGGTTTCCCCCCCACAGTCCAAAAACATGCTGAGGCTAATTGGAGTTGCTAAATTGCCCCTAGGTGTGCATGTGTGAGTGAATGGTGTGTGAGTGTGCCCTGCAATGGGCCGGCCCCCCATCCTGGGTTGTTCCCTGCCTCGTGCCCATTGCTTCTGGGATAGGCTCCGGACCCCCCACGACCCAGTATGATTAGTGGTTTGGAAAATGGATGGATGGATACACCTGGGTCTATTAAAAGAAGGTGATGCTGCCTGAACCACCAACCAAGGCTGGGAGGAAAGGGAGGAACACTAGTCAAATGAAGGAAGAAAAGGCCACCGTATCTCATGGTCACGAATACAAAAGTCAGGGAGTGTTATGAAGAAGGCACCACACTTAAGACTATTGGTTTTATGCAGTGAATTACACCAGAGAGAGTTTTTGCATTTTAGCTGTGTCATGTAACATTCCTCAGACTTCATTTTAATGTTTTCTTCAACGCAACAAAGTCCCACGGTAACAAAAGCGCTGAGGTCTGGATCGTTAATTGCAATGTGGGGAGTGCAGACCAGCTGGGGTGGGGGATCGTGCTCAGTCACGATAAAAGGCAAACGGGTAAATTGTGAATACGCACTTAATCTAACTACAGTTTAACGTTGTTCCACATACCAATATCACTACGTATCGGTATCGCAAAACAAAATTTAAAATGTTAAGATTCTGTCATTCTGAAAATCTGAGTATTTAAGACATTATGTTCCATAGCAATTTGTGGAGATAAATACCCTCGGACAGTAGCGTTCATTTCACAATTAAGTCTCTTTAAGTCATTGTTTTATGTTAAGCAGGATGAATGTGTGATTTTTTAATTAATAAACCTTTAAGGGTTATATGCTTATGCTGTTGTATACTGTTCTCGGTGTACAACTTAACTTATAAAAGTCTGTTCATCTAATTATAGAATAATGTATAGAATAATTATAAAAGAGCTATAATTATTATGATGTTATTATTTAATTGTGTGGGCCGTGTTGCTTGATTACATTTGACTCCTCGGCACGTGGGACGCTGCCGGTTTGAAAGACGCGGCTTCACTTGTTTTCTGCACCAAGGTGGGTTGCCATTCTGCTCCCATTTTATCGGATAATTTATCTTATTATTTAGTATTTGTCAAATTTGCATGTATATTAAAATATGTTTGATGAGTAAAGTCAGTATATTGCTTTTAAATAAAGTGATTTTGTTCCGGGCTACTATGTTAATTATATTTAAATTTTATGCGCAAAGTGTAGTTGACATTTAACTTTTCCGCGTTTAAGTACATTATTGCGCTTGCTAGTGAGTAAATTAGTTCATTTCTTTTAAATAAAGTGAACATTGTTGTGGGGTGCTGTGTTGGTTAAATTTAAATTTCATGTGCAAGTCGGCTAGTTTCCTGTGCCGCAAAGTCTAGGTGATATTTCACTTTTCCGCGTGCGCTTTCATGTTGCATTCTACTGCGGATGCGGGTGGTTTCGCTCGGTGCTGCCTACAGCAATGATATTCCACCAGACCAGGAGAGGGCAGATGTATTGTAAGAAACACGAATAAAAGTAGTGAAGCAAGTCCTGTAAAGTTTGTTTGGTGACTAAAATCAGTATATTGCCATTTAGTAAAATTTAAAATTGTTCCAGGCTTCTGTTTTGATTATATCTAAATTTTATGTGAAAGTTAACTAGTTTCCTATGCTATAATGCAATTGTTCATTGCGGAGGTGTCAGTGCAGAACTGTATTCCATGTGCCAGGAGTGACTGACAGCTCCATTGTATTGCCTGTATGTTGTTTTTCCTCATTCAGATACAGATGAATTGCTTAAGCTGTCAGCTGGAGCAACGCTGAACAGGAGAAGCGGTTTCAGAAAATGGATGAATGTCCCCAGAGGTGTGAGTTAACAGTTTTAACCACTGCATCACTGTACCATGCCCCTGTATAGGATATGTAGAAGAACCTGTTGCAGTTATCTGGTGTGTGTGTTTTTGACTCTCCCTGCCGGCCCCTGGAGGTTTGGGCTTCCCCTTTGAGTCTGGTGCCTCCCAAGGTTTCTTCCTTCTAGGGAGTTTTTCCTTGCCACTGTCGCCTATGGCTTACTCACTGGGGGCTTTGGGTGGGGATGCTGTAAAGTGCTTTCAGACAATGTAATGTTGTGATAACGTGCTATACTTTGTTGTGTAATTTTGTATTTACTCACGCAAATAAAAAATTGTTTGATAACAAAAAACACTTGTTTCATTCTTTTTCCCTGCGAACATATCAGTCACTTCCCTCCTGCTCCTGCATTCAAAAATGAAAGTTTGTCCTGCACTGCACTTTATTGCCGTGGGTTCCACAGGAATGCAGACCTCTACTTTGGTGTAATCCTGCTGCTGTTGTAGATGGTCTGCTCGCACGCTTTCACATTGTGCACAAGCAGATTTTTTGTATCTCTGCAGAGAAGCATTCTTTTCTTCTGCCTGGCAAATCCATCATTATAATAGCAATCCACCTAGCGCCCCTAGCTCTTAAAGAAAATGTTTGAAAAAATTAGTTTATAGCATGTTTACACCATAAAAACAGCAGTGACTGAGTACACCCTTGTGGACCAGGCGCCTGGCTTTGACTATTTTTCTGCCATTAAACTAGCAAACGTGGGTTGGCCATGACGTAAAATAACTTGTGCCTTTAAATAAAAAAAAAAAGTCCTGTGTGTTGTAAAGTGAGGTATGAAACAGATACCAGGCCGCTTCAGTGAGGGTCAGCGTAAGTTTTATTAATGTGATTTTGCGGTTTAAACTGTTTCATTGGAATCAATCCAACCAGCAGCATGAAGACTGCAAGCCAAAGAAGTGGGACGATGCCTGAGAAGAACAACTCAGTCAATCCTCACGTCTCCTCTCTCCTCAGGCGATTGATGGACTCTGAGCATGAGACATGTACAAAAGATGAGGACTCTTCTCCACTATTCAAATGGAAATTGTTCTTAATCTTTTATTTATACCTTTTGCTTATACCGTAAGATTTAGGAACACACTGAAAAAGATCAACTTTAATACATTTGAAGGTTGAAGTTATTGGAATTTGTAACGGCTGATTTGGTGGAATATGATTTTGGACAGAACTGTCAAAAAATGTGGAATGAAAATGCAGTTTAATGGTTGAATCCGTGGCTTGCCTAACTTGTTATAAATTGCACACACATCCAGCATTAAAGTGACAGGGAGGTATTAGACCAGAGTTGTTGCATTACATTAACACAGACCAGCAAAAAATATAACATTATTCTAACATTAATGTAATGTTGTTCTGAATAGATTTCTATGTCCAGTCCTGATTTCAAATTGGGCCTTTAAGCCTAGAATATGGTCAGTTTTAAAAATACTTGACTTTGTTGCAACTCTGACTAAGTTGAATTCCATCAAGTGGTTAACGGGTGTGAAGATTATCCTGAAATTTTCAAGTTAATGTCATTCCAGTTAATGTGAGTTTGTTCTGTGTGGGTCTCTGTCTCAGGCTGTCATTTTCGTCTTAGTCTCATTTAAACCACTTAACAATATGCATAGATTGCATAGCTGCAAATGTAAAATACAAAAATTAACTTGGAAAGCATTCTACAACAACATTCAGTATTGTGGAGTATTAATAGCATTTATTGCCAATTCCAGTTGCTAGGTAACTTCTATATTTTGAATAGAATACAATATAATATTTTAAACTAGATTACAGTTAATTGTTATTTTTCTGTTTAAAAAAGACAATTGCTGTAATTTACATAGGACAAAACCTGTAAAAGACATTTTGTAATTATTTTCTAAATGAAATGAAGATGCTTTGTTACTCCCCTTGGGGAAATTCTCTTTTCACCTACCCCATCTTGCTCTACTTGACACACGGGCACAGACAAAGGTAACAGCAAACCTGGCAGCAAAGGGCAGCCACCTGTAGGGACACCCATGGAGCTGGGGGTTTTACAGTGATTAACAGCAATTTTGCAATACTTTTCTGGCAGCTTTTTTTTTTGCTAGGAATTTACAGTAAATTCCACAGTCAGTTCTACACTAGAAGAGACATCATTCCTAAGCGCAGCATGGACTGCTTCCGGACACAGTATCTAATGCGACTTCCAGAGTCACTTGAGTAAGCTGGAGATGATTCATCCCCGGGAAAGAGAGCCTGCAGTAGGCAGTCTACCAAAAGAGGGCCTTTCCTGTTCCCTTGGTGAATTAGAACACCAGTGGAGAGAGCTCTCCTGTTGCAGTTTCACAGAGATGAACAACATGGAGAACTTTGGATTGAGGTTTTGCAGTAAGAGGGTGCTGAAGGAAAAAGGAGTTTCAAAGACATTGGACTGCCTGTACTGCCGATTTTGTCTCTGCCCATTTCAGATGTCCAGATGTTTACTAATGTGACATTCCTTAAATACAACCACCGAAACAGAACGGTTCTCAATTTGTTGCCAAGTTTGGTAGATGTACAACTTGGACTGCAAAGAGATGGACTGACGCAGAGGCGGAGCTGTGGATAGGCCTGGGTGGGATTGACAGCTGGACCTACCCAGTCAGATTAATGAAATGACATTTTTTATATATAAATTACCGGCTTCTAACTCTGTTCCTATACATCACTGTTGTTACTGTGGCAAGTACGACAGAATGTGTGAGCTCCCTCTAGTGGTGCTCTAGGTAGAACACCACAGTCGTGAGTGTATTATTGTTGCAGTCACCATGTTGTAAATATATAAGCCAATTTAAGAAAATTTGGGGTAATGAGCTTCATTCAGACCCTCCCAAAGTTAATACAAGTCCATCCATCAGCCACTTTACCGGATTTCAATGCTGCAGGAGGATGCTCACATGAAAAAAATAAGACTAATTCATTTCTTTATCCAAAACTATTTCTTTCCTCATTCATTAAAACGAAAAGAGCTTTAACTTGTGCATGCATTGCTTCATTTTAAGCAGCATTATGGAGTGTCGTTGAACATAAATTTTTCTATGAAGGGTCTGATTTTCTGCATCTTTTACTCCTGGTTTGGGCTATAAAATTGGAAGGAGTTGCCAAACCTGACTGTGCAGGGTCTGCGCTGTTCTCACCTGTGGACAGTGTGTGGGTTTGTGGGTCAGGCATAAATTTGGGGGGGGGGCTCCCTCTAGCATTAAAATAGGGAGATATCCACTAAAATAATTCTTCATATTCAAAAAAGTACAGATAAAATGAATCAATCTCAACAGTTCATTTAAAGTGTTTTCACCCCAAGCACACCTATCCTTACTGAAAATGGTTTAGTCTAAAGTCCTGCTCTGGGGTACGTTTCCTATATCATAATGCACATTGGCAAAAGACAAATATATGTCAGGAAACTATATAGCAAGAGATCAAAGAAAATTGATACATTCTGTGGGCCATGTCTGCTGCCGCATGGCAGAGGGTATGAGGGGGAAGTGCAGGGACGATGTCAGCATCACCAAAAGGAGGGCTACAGCTCTTTGGAGGGAGCCGGTGAGGAGAGCTGGGGGGAGCCAGTCTGCATCCTCTCACTCCTGGGGAGGACCGAGTATTGGCCATCCTAGATCTGAGAGGCACTTGAGGGAATCCCGGGGTGCATAAATCTCTGTAGTCTACCCACCTCCAAGACATCTATGCTTTCTACTCCCCAGCCACTTCCTCTTGGCCCACCAACATTTGGCCCCCTGTAGTGTGATCACCAGGGTTCCTCAATATGTGGCACCTCCACACCTGGCTCCTCTACATCAGCCATCCCTTGTCTGGGCCCCTCTACAGCAGGCCCCCTCTGACGTGGCCCTCAGTCCCTCAGGGCGACACTGTCCCCTGAGTCCCCAGAATCCCTTTCAGTCTGGGAGATCACCTAACCCACCCATCCTGCTGCCTAATGCCGGTGTCGTGCTGTAAACTGTCCTCCTGCCACGGAATGTAATCTCTCATTTTAAAGGCAATGTCGCTTCGCTTCTCCTGCGCGGCAGCAGCGTCCGCTCGCTGTAACATCGGTAGTCTTGTTTAAGCAGACTAAAAACTCACATTTCTTGTTTATTATGATATTTTACAGTCAAAGTTAAGATTAACATCCTCCTGTAATACGTCGCAAATGTGACACTTACTACTATTTCATTTAAACGCGACAATAATGCATTTCTTTTCGACGCTCGTTCATGCAAATACAGTCGCCTTCAGTCTCAAGAAGCGATTCATCTACTTGAGTAATATTTTTAATACTTTGTTGAATTAATTCTGCCTCAATTTCTTTGCTATTCTGTCTTCTTTTCATAACTATAATGCGGCGATTAGCTTCATACTGGGCACCGACACACCTGGAAATGACGTAACATTGAACCAAATGCCAAAAGTAATCAGAAGTCAGCAGCCTGCCCAGAACGCACAGATAACAAGCTACACTGCAAGTCATCCAGCCACGACGTCACCCAGCCACTCGTCTACCATCTAAAATACAGATAAATTACATGTGCTCCGTATTTCTGCAGATGACATTATTTTGAACTGGACCATAAAGAAAATATTCTTGGCCTGGAGGGAGGAGTGCTGGGCTATTTTATAGGAGGCTACTCTTTCTTAATAACCCCATTTTTAATTCTGAACAATAAGCTTAATAGGATGGGGCGACATGCTGGTGCAGTGGTTAGCACTGTTGCCTCACACCTCTGCGACCCGGGTTCAAGTCTCCGCCTGGGTCAGATGTGTGTGGAGTTTGCATGTTCTCCCCATGTCGTCGTGCGG
The DNA here is from genome assembly GCF_023856365.1 of Brienomyrus brachyistius. Classification (NCBI taxonomy): domain Eukaryota; kingdom Metazoa; phylum Chordata; class Actinopteri; order Osteoglossiformes; family Mormyridae; genus Brienomyrus; species Brienomyrus brachyistius. The sequence goes on from NW_026042316.1 coordinate 2,721,460, forward strand.
TTTCCTCTGGGTTTTCCGGTTCTCCCCCACAGTCTAAAAACATGCTGAGACTAATTGGAGTTGCTAAATTGCCCGTAAGTGTGCATGTGTGAGTGAATGGTGTGTGAGTGTGCCCTGCAATGGGCTTGACCCCATTCAGGGTTGTTCCCTGCCTCGTGCCCATTGCTTCTGGGATGGGCTCCCGACCCCCGTGACCCAGAAGGATAAGAGGTTTGGAAAACGGATAAAACTGAAGAGCGATTTAAAATAGGTGATTGTCCAGTAAGAGGATTTAACTTTAGCTACAGTGTTTTTTGTTATACAGGTATATTTTGTTTTACAAAAACAACATTTACTTCTACACTATACGGTCAATTAAAGTACCTTCTGCATCCTGGAGATGGTCATTACCTTCTGGAGAGTCTATTTCCTCAGCAACTCTCTTGTTGCTACCTTCTGGAGACAGATGAATGCTGAAAAGATCTTCCATCTGGTCAGCAGTAATTGTGATTGGCTCAAAGCAGAACAGGTGGCGCAGAATGTAGACAGTGTTTATAACTCACTTATTAATTATCAATGTGTTACTGGTTACTTTATTAGTTTATATTCAAAGAAATAATAGCAACTTGATCCATGTTGGTCAAAGGATAAAATTCTGATCCTAACTAACGTACATGTAAACAGAACACAGAATACCTCTGAAATGGACCCTGACCCCTGTGGATGACCTGAAACGTGACAATGTCATGTTCCAGCAGATTCCCGTCTCTTATTGACCGGATAGGCCTCAGACAACCTGCATTGGCCATGAAGTCAAGCAGAGGTGTCTTTCACTTCTCAAGGTCCTCCAGAGTTGTACTTTCAGGTACCTGCCATCAAAATGGACTGTTATTGAGGCTACTTGAATTATAACTTTTTAGTAAGAACCCACACACCCATATCATGTTTGAAGCCTTTCAATTGCAGCATTAAAATTAGGCAGCATTCGGCAGGTAAAGGAGCAATATTTGCTGGCAGGCACATGGGACGATTAATCTGCGCAGTAGGGACAACATGAAGAGAGGAAAATTTGCTGTAAAAAAACTCAATTTGTTCGCCATAATATCTTGCTGACCTCCTTCCCAGGGCTTAAACTGCCCACAATGCTTTTCCACCCTCTATGCATATTTAGTATTTCCCTGATATATCAGACGCTGATATGGGCAGTACGGTATGCGCTCCGTCTGGTTAGATGTGGGCCTGCACTTTCTTAGGGGCCTGCCCCTCCTGACACAGACTCTTCCAGAATCTCATACTCCTCTCCATTTCCCATTCTTCACACTGTTTATTAGTGTATGGGAACGGGACAACCCTAACTGAAGGGTCAGGACTTGCACACAACACACACCCCTCCTGCCCTAATGAAGTGGCGGTATACTTAGCCCATTTATACCACCAATTTCCAAGTGTACGTTTTGCTAACCCATACAGGTCTACTTCATCCTGGGCATCCTTCTAAAATTTGCTCACTCTCCTCACTCCCATATCTCCCCCCATTTCTCTCCGCTTTCGCTCACTGTAATCTGAGAGGTTATTCAGCATCAAAGGACCAGGCTGAGTCAGTGAAGTCAGTTGTCCTGTGCTCACCTGACCTGTGGTCCTGCTGTGCACCCAGACCTGAAGGGCCTGATAAATCATTAGCATCACTAACATCGTTGCTGTCAGCCGTACCAGAACCCACAGCTTCGTGTCCTGTCTGGAGTGGCTGGTCTGCTTGCGATGCTCCCTCTTGGCCCTCACTCTGCTCTGATCCTGAAACTGACTCCACCCCAAGCTGTGGAGCTCCTCTGGGAGCTCCATCAGGGCCATCTGAGTCAAGGGCAACTGCATCCTCTGTGTAGTTTTCAGTGACTCTGTCTTTCGTGCGGTACTCTAGTGCAGTGGTTCAAATGGTACCACGTATTACTCCCTTCTACCTGCACCGCTGTTGCTGTGGCTCGTGTCACCTTGAAGGGTCCCTTTCGTCGGGGCTCGTGCCACTTTCACCAGAACACTCGCAGGTAGACTTTATCTCCGTGAAAGATGACTGGCTCCTCCTGGTCTGTGTCTTCTTTCTGTGCTTTCTCCTTTTCCTGTTTGGAAATAGTTTTGTGTATTTTGGTTAAAGTCCTCATGTACAACTTTAATTCATCCCCCAGCTGATCTAGGCTGGGTCCCTTATACGCCCCCTCAAGTCGATCCAGGCATAGGTCTCCCAGTCAGCATTTCATGCGGAGACAAATGCATCACCTGTGCGTTTCCATCCGATATGCCATCAAGGCTGTTGACAGGGCATCCACCCAGTTCATTTTCATGGTGGCGCAAATCTTATTCAGCTTCTGCTTAAGTGTGCCATTCACTCTCTCCACCATACCCTGCAACTGAGGGTGATACACATGTGGTAGAAAAATTTAGAATATAATACTTAGAATAAAAGTCGGACCTCTCAGTTTGATGAGGTAAAGGAAAATCTCTTTTATTTCAGCAACTCAGCAAAGCGCTCTCATCACACTCTGGCATTCGGTACCAAGATCTTTTTTAGCTCTCCGAGCAACCAGTTGATATACCATAACTCCCACTTCACAGTAAGGGTGTCTAAATCCTGATTGGTCACAACACACCAATGAACCAAGCTTAAACGTATAACAAACACAATTTTCGAATTCTATTGGTTCACCTTGGTGGCAAGGTAAAGTCCACCCATTCTACTCAGTCTACCAGAACATGTCTCGACTGCTAGGCTCCTACTGGAGATATGAATATAGATATTGATTACATGACATTGAATCACTGTAAATACTCAGTTGTCCTTTGATTAATGATTAACGTATTGACGTATTGTCATTGAATCACTGCCAATACATGGTTAACATATGATTTGTATGATTAACAATTACTTATACATTTGCACTACCGCATAGCTTGCTATATATTGTTTGCCACAACTATTCTATAAAGCTATAACTCGCTGTGCACCAGTTGGGGCAGCTTCGAATCTCTCCCTGCAGGTGGTTTCTCCCCCCCCTTTGTTCCGCTGTCTGCCTCTCCAAGGCCCGAGCTTTCCTCAGGGTCTGCGGAACTTACTGCAGGCAGCTATCTCGAAGCGAGGTAACACAGTATTCAAAACAATCTCTTCTTGCCTAAGGCCTAAAGACACACACAGTTCCAATATGCCAACCTCCCGGGCCTACCGATGTCCAATTTTAATTCCACACACACATGCCAACTTTTGTTTTATTCTCAGCTGTTAAACCACTAACTTTTAACTTTCCCAACAAAGGCAGCTCCATTATCAGAGCTTATTTCAGTTGGTATCCTAAACCTCGGACTCTCTGATCAGGAATTTCACCACTGTCATCGCCCCCATGTCCTTGGACGGTATTGTCTCCACCCATCTGCTGAACCTGTCCACAATCACAAGCATATATCGCTTTCCATATGCTGTTTTTCCCATGTCCACATAGTCCACCACAAGTGTCTGAACGGTCCCTCAGGCACTGGAATGTGCCCTACTGGGGTCGTGATTGCTTTGCGTACATTGTTCTTAATGCACACCTCATATTCACATTCTGACAACCTTGCATCCATCATTGCTTGCAGCTTGTTGTGTTATTTTCCTTAACTCCTCCCCCCTTGCGCAATGGTCAAGACCATGCGCATCCGTTATCAAAATGTTCACCAGAGACAGAGGTGCAGCCAAAAGTCCCTCATGGTTGCGATACAGACCATTAGCATCCTTAGAGGCCCCCCTTTTTAGCCACACTGAGGCCTCATAGGGGCCCGCCCGCTCCTGCAGGGCCACCAGATCAGAAACCTGCTCTGTACTCACCATAGGTAAAAGATCAGCAGTACTCACCTGCGCAGCTGCCCTGGCTGCCGCATCAGAGGCTGCATTTCCTTGAATAACAAAATCACGACCTTTGCGGTGGGCCTGACACTTAACAATAGCCAAACGCTTGGGACGCATCATTGTGTGTAGCAACTCCAAAATCTGATTATAATGCTGAATGGGGGAGCCGTCACTTTTGCGAAAGCCCCTTTGCTTCCAGACTGCTCCAAACAGATGGCATACATCGTGTGCGTATGCAGAGTCTGTGTAGATAGTAACTGTCTTATGTTGTCCTCGCCGGCACGCTGTAGTCAAAGCCTTTATCTCCGCTAATTGAGCGGAACAGGGTTGTGCTCTGAAACGAGAGTGTGAAAATCATCACCCTGTGCCTGGACTACAGCAAACCCAGCCTTCAAGGCATCCCCATCTCTCCAACATGAGCCATCCACAAACAAAACCATCTCGCTATTTTCAGTGGGAGAGCTCTCACAAGTCTGCTCTCAGTTTAGTGTAAACCAAAGACTCTGCCACACACTCATGTGGCTGCCCCTCATCCTCCAGGGGAATGCTGTCTGCAGGGTTTACTGTAGTGGAGCGCTTTATTGTCACATCCGGGTAAGTGAGAAATGCAAAGTACGCTAGCTGCCTTGCTGGGGTCAACACAAATTTGCCTTTGTCAATAAGGTCCACCATCTTATGTGAAGTATAAAGTGTTTTTGCATTCTAGCTGTGTTACAGTATGTAACACAGCCTTCAACTTTTTTCCCCACACAATGCAGGACATGCAGGGGTGCCGAACAAAACAGTGGAGCTGCAGTGTAGCCAATTATTTCTTTCAGTAGTTTTAAAATCATTTCTGAGGCTGTGTGTTAGAGATGGAGGTGAGCAACACTGAGGCATCTCAGGGAACCATGTTGCCCATATTAAAAAACACACACGCATGCAACTCAGGCAATCCAGCATTTCTTATTTCAGTTATATATGACACTGCATGGGGGCGGCGTGGTGGTGCAGTGGTTAGCACTGTTGCCTCACACCTCTGGGACCCGGGTTCGTGTCTCCGCCTGGATCACATGTGTGCGGAGTTTGCATGTTCTCCCCATGTCGTCGTGGGGTTTCCTCCAGGTACTCCGGTTTCCCCCCACAGTCCAAAAACATGCTGAGACTAATTGGAGTCGCTAAATTAACCATAGGTGTGCATGTGTGAGTGTGCCCTGCGATGGGCTGGCCCCCCATCCTGGGTTGTTCCCTGCCTCCGGACCCCCCGTGACCCAATAGGATAAGCGGTTTGAAAAATGGATAGATGACACTGCATGTTGTTGTTTTACATGTTCACTACAAGTCAGTGTTTTTTTCATTGTATGATTAATGCCACATTCATACCAAAAAACACACTAGACATACTGTACAAGGCAATCAAGGGAAAAACCTTCTCAGAATACAAAATGAATGTATCAACCGAAGAAGGATGTTTCCTTTTCAGAATATTCATTTTTTTACCATGTGGAACCACTGTCCAGGATTCAATTGAGTGCATTCAAAGAATGATACATCAAGACTAATAGTGACAAAATATTCATTTAATATGCATTGTACATGAATGTAGGACTTAGATGTTGATGAATTTCTCATCAGTGAAGGGCATATACACTCAGGGAAAAAAAAGTTGAAAACCCAGAACTATCCAATTTAGATGTAATTTGGTACACGTGCAGACCAGTGATGGATATGTAAATGATTAGAATTGCAAGGAGTTGGCATGTTTAATTACCAGACACAGGATGCCTCGTAGTCACATTAGACAGTGTTAACAGCACTTGACGGAGTTTGATAGGGTTGCATTGCGGGTTTGCATGAAGCCAGGTGGTCATATGGTGCAACTGCATGTGGGCCATGCGGATATCACAGTCGCCTGATATTGAAACCAATGGGCACGTGAGGCATCCACACACGTCGTGAAGTTTCTGGTCATCCAAGACAGACCACGCCAAGGAAGGATCGTCGGATTGTGCTCCAAGCATCACAGATCCCCATGACACCTGCGCCTGATATATGGACACAGCTACTGGACTCTCTACAACACCCTATATCATCGTGTCGCGATGACTGGCATCAGCTGGACTATAGGTTCACCGTCCCATGCATAGGCTGCCGTTCACAATAGCACAGAAACTGTTGCGATTGGAGTGGTGTAGTCACTGGGAGGCATGGACTGATGACGACTGGCGTCCTACCATGTTCAGCGATACATCTCAGTTCTGCAGTACCACAGATGACCGTCGTGTGCGTATGGTGGCGCCGCAGGGAGAAGAGCAATCCTGCCAACGCTGTGGAGTGACACACCACACTCTGACAGCACAGTGGTACACCAGTGACATCCTAGTGGTATCCGGGCCCAGGGGTGTGCTATACCCTACTGACATGGGACCAGCAGTGTGGCCATACCGCCAACTCCGTTTGATCTGATATTATAATCATCGAGATACTGTCACATGCCCTTTCATCACATGCAGATTTCATTTTCACAACTTAGTCTGTTGTGCTTCACTGTTTTGCCACCGAGTTTGTGTTCTGACACCAAGTTGATGGGAATTGATTATTTGAGCGTCATCTAAAGAGCTTATATTACTTTAGATGGTATTTAGACTCACATGGTATTTTGAAAAGATTCCCATATGCGCTGATTAGCTGGGGTTGATCTGAGCAGCTGTGCACTTTTCTCCTGTAACACAAAAGTTTGCTTTTAGGACAGAAAACAAGGTTAAGACCATATTATGTGGTTTACATCTATCAAAATAAAACCAAAGTCACTGTTACCAAAAGAGTAACCATGTGTTGTCAAATTCCCTAACATTTTGCTTCATCTTACTTTGGATGTCCATGGTTAGGAGAGAAGCAGAAATCTGCTCAACCATTAGAAAGACTTTACTCGATACAGGGAGTGAGATCTTGTTGCAGGTGACAAGGCAGGATAGAGTGTATTTAGAAAAATAATGAAGAGGGAATGTGAGTGTGAGCTATTGTGGCATCTGTGTATAACCCAATATGGCGGCATCCTTCTGAATGTAAATAACATAGCCAGCTTAATTAGCTTAGTCAAGTGTAATTGAACTAAGAAAAACTTAGCAATATACGTTCCCTGCTTGGTGTGATAAATACAGCAGCAGCTGCTGGTGGACGGGCTACAAACAGACATCAAGAAGAAATCCCACCTCACAACCATTTACTGTACCAAACCCCTTAATGTAACTTGTAAAGATGTAGGTATTGGAGTATTCACAGATTCATTTGCAGTGTCCACTTCCTGTCCAGTAAATTTGGCAGGAAGAAATTTGAATAACCTAGGCCTGACTCGTGTATGCGGCTGAAGGAGTAAAGGTAGAATGGGTGGAGAATCCTGGGCTGAGCTGCATGGTGGCCTGGGGGACAATCATGAAAACACAGACCCTGTGATATCCTCAAAACCCACAACTAAAAGGGGAGTCAGGAACCACTTGACCCGTTAAGCCACATGGTGGCCCTATGAGCAGGCAAACACACTATGGGCTAAGGGGTACAAGACAGAGGAGAGAATAGGATGGCCAGTGACATGTGAACAGGACAAGGCAGGGATGGATTCTGACACAGGTGCCATACTACTTTGTTTAAATATGCCCAAGTGCTCAGAATGTTTTAGTGCAAGTCTTAGACAATGGTATCTCTGAATGAGGCAGCAGTTTGGTTCCTCCTGAAGGCCCTATAACTGTCCTGAGAAGTTGTTTGTATGCACTTACTGCCTTGACACTTGTTGATGTACATGTGCTCTGCTCGAGCAGTAAAGGGGAGATCACATGTAGAGATGATTTTCTGTAGCCTCTCAGTCCGAGTAAAAATAAAATATCCTTGTCATATAGGAACCAAGTCTCTGGCTGGAAATTTCTACAACAGAGCCAATTAGTCATCTCTATAAATATATACAGATGTAGCCGCTTGAATTTTCCCCAGTTTCCATGATGGGACCTTGGCTGGTCCTTGGCTGATCCTTGGCTGGCCCCTGCTGGGTTCTGGGTGGGACCTTGACTGTAATGAGATCCCCCACTATGATGTAATGAATAAGTGGGCCGGCTCTTGCTGACACCCACTGTTCGAGAAATATGTACTTTTACTATTGTCATTTTGCTAGATGCCATTTCTTAGACATAACACCCTGCAGCAGCTTGATCTTAATTTAGCAATCACCCTTCTTAAGAACTGTCGCTTGAATATTTCCACCCCATACATGGTGATAAACAATGCAAAATGTTATTTAGATATCCTGTTTGTGTACCTCAATAAAAGATACTGCGAGGGGAGTTACTCTTTCGAAGTTGGCTGAGTTCGACTGAGAGGCTGACACCTCGAAGTCAGGACCGGACTTCCCTTGCAGCAAGTAAAAAGTCATCACAGCTGTCTGTGTTGTTCTGTGTTCAGAGATTGGTTGGTTTTCAGCGTATATTTAGGGGAAAAAACCCAACACCCAACAGAACAAAATCAACACAGTAACACAGAGGTGTAGCTAAAAATTCTGGGCCCCTGACAGAAGGTCACCTTGCGCCCCTCTGTCGAATTTTACATACTGTGAAAGAGATTTGTTGAGCCATCTTCTAATCCAGTGCAATCCAGCTTTATTTGAAAAGCACTTTAAACAATCATATGGACCAAAGTGCTGCACAGAGGAATAAATAAAAACATTCACATACTTAAAAACGAAGTAAAATAAATTTAATAAAAACCAGAACACAAATTAAATGAGAGTAAAAGGCCATTAATAAAATAAAAACAAAAAATTACATTAATTAATAAAGAAAAGGCTAAGATTAAAATAAAATTTACTATTAAAGTCAACATCTCACAACATGCCAAAGGCCAAAGAGAAAGGATGAGTTTTAAGAAGAGATTTAAAAACGGACAGAGAAGAGGCCTCTCTAATGTGAAAAGGCAAGTCATTCCACATTTTAGGAGCTGCGACTGCAAAAGCTCGATCCCCTCTAAGCTCATGCTGAGTCTTAGGAACTGTCAGGAACAGCTGATCAGCTGACCTGAGAGAGCGGGTGGGGGTGTAAGGGTGAAGCAGCTCACAGAGGTCAGGTGGAGCAAGACCACTGAGGGCTTTAAAAGCAAATAACAGAATTTTAAAATGAATCCTAAAATGTACGGGCAGCCAGTGGAGTGAGGCTAAAATGGGGGAGACATGCTCATATTTCCATGTGCGGCAGCATTTTGAACCTTCTGGAGGTGAACAATAGTGGAGCCTCTAACCCCAACATAGAGGGCGTTACAGTGGTCCAGACTAGTAGTGACAAAAGAGTGGATTACTGTCTCAAAGTGCTGCCTAGAAAGAATTGGCTTTATTTTGGCCAACTGCTTCAATTGTAAAAAGCTTGACTTGACAACTGACCTTATCTGAGTGTAAGAGCAAAGGAAACTGAATCCACTACTGTATGTTCTGTCCTGTAAATTTTTATTACAGTTTTTCTCAATTGCTTTGGCTCAGTTCTCAAATGATTTTTTTATTTCCCAAAACATTAAGTTCAGATCTCTGAACAATTCGCATCTTTTTCACATCAGATTGGAATTTCTTATTGATTTGAGCAAATTGCAAATGTTTTGGCACATGTGTGCAAAGAGTACATACAACTGTCTGCAGTTTGGACAACAAATAATTGCAAATGGCTTGTTGATCAAAACTGATGACTCGATTCTCACTTACACTGTCAAACACTTCAGAACTTCTCAGACATTTTTTATTGTGTAAGCCATCACATTCAAAACGATCTATTCAATTATCATAATTAGTATACATGAATGTATATTCTAAAATATATCTAACATTGACATTGTTTGTAATGTCTGCTACATTGGCACATGCCCTGTAATTGCAATCGCAATCTAATTGCAAAGTACCTCTAATATGACTCAACCATTTAACCACTTAACCAATCAACTTTGGGAGTATATATATGTAGATTGCCCACAGCACAATCACTGCTGTAGAATGTTTTGAGAATGGAGGACGTTCACAACGCTGAACTGCAGCAACATGCTCGTGGAAGAGCAATTGGAAGGCGTGTAAGAATACGTGGTGGTGGTAGAGGAAGAAATAATCGAGGAAGAGGTGGAAATAGAAGAGTCAGAGTCTCTGATGAAATCAGAGCCACACTTGTGGATCATGTCATAAATCATGGTTTTACAATGGAAGAGGCTGGTCGAAGAGTACAGCCTAATGTAAACAGGTCCACAGTGTCATCAATTGTGCAAACCTTTCGTAGGGAAAACAGGTACATATGTATTTTTTTGTTTTACAGTATGTAAAGTATTTTAACAGTATAAACAACAATATTGTAAAGGTAAATGCAAGTCTATTTGTTCATTCTATAGAACTGCACGACAACCTCGCGCTGGTGGCAGAGCAGCAGTATTTAACCAACTGCAAGAACAAGAAATTTGCAACATGGTCATAGCCAACAATTCCATCAGGCTAAGAGAGATCCAAAGTGCAATCATAAATGACAATGAGGTCTTTGCAAATATTAATTCTGTCAGCATTTCCACCATAGACAGAGTTTTAGAAAGACATCAGATGACTATGAAACAGCTCTATAAGGTGCCATTTGAGAGGAACAGTGAAAGAGTCAAGGCATCGCGGTACCAGTATGTCCAGGTAAACCACTGGTGTGCACTTAGTGAGTTTTCCTGTATTTCTAAGATGCCTGTATTACTTTACTGTAAGTTTCAGAAACCCATAAGAAAATACGTTTACTGTTACATTTTTTCCTGTGTTCCTTCATAGAGAATCATGGAGTTAGAACTACATGAAACGACCCACATTCTTGTTTTTGTGGACGAGGCTGGGTTTAATCTGTCCAAAGGCCGGAGACGTGGTCGCAATCTCATTGGACACCGAGCCACAATTGACACACCAGGCCAACGTGGGGCCAATATTACAATGTGTGCTGCCATTTCAGAGAACGGTGTGTGCACACATATTCCACACATTGGGCCCTATAATACCCAACTTCTCCTGGCCTTCCTAAATGCACTTTACAGAGACCTGATTCCAGAACAAGAAAGAGGTTTGGTTAGACCACATTTGCCTAATTATGTTGTTGTCTGGGATAATGTCAGCTTCCACCGAACCAACAGTGTTAGTGACTGGTTTGCTGCACATGAAAGGATAACAGTGGAATTCCTTCCACCATACTCTCCGTTCCTAAATCCAATAGAAGAGTTTTTTTCAGCATGGAGGTGGAAAGTGTATGATCATAGACCACAAAATCAGATGTCTTTGTTGGATGCCATGAATGCTGCATGTGAGGACATCACAGCTGACCATTGCAGGGGATGGGTGCGGCATTCAAGGAGATTTTTTCCACGGTGTGTGGCAATGGAAAACATCAGATGTGATGTTGATGAAAATCTTTGGCCTGACCAACGTGAGCGACAAGATGTCCACCAAGAATATATATATATATATTTTTTTTCCCCAAGAATGTTATTTGTTGTTTTTGTGTATTTGTGGTAATACACAAATATGAAATGTAAAGTGAAATCTTGTTACTCTTGTCAGTTACTTTACATGTACAGTAATACACTTGTATTGTGTATATACACGTGAAGTACAAAAATAAACACTGTACAAATACAAATGTTCATAGATTTTTTCTTTTCTTTTCTACATACTATTGACTTTTCTCAACAAATATGAGATTTTTGTTTAAACCCTTAATTTTCATGGTTCACTGTTGTGGTGAAAAAACAACTAAACATTTTGACCAGTGTGGCTCACACAATGACAAAAATACTTTAGATTTTGGTGGCCTTGGCCAAATTATTGACACAAAAACTAGGTTTTGAAGCATGAATTAAATGTTTTGGGTGAGTAACTACATTTTGCAGACATGCTATAAAGTTTTGAAGTTCCTGCAAACAGTTGTGACATTTGCACTCACAGTTTAGAGAATGTTAAGACTGTTTCGAAAAATGTGCCAAAGCAATTGAGAAAAACTGTAAACAACACACGACACACATACGAGTCCTGTTTTAACTTTCAGGGCTGATGGTCTGCAGCCTGGCTTGCGATCTACAGTGCAGCGCAGGCGCAGTTGTGGTAGAAAAATTTAGAATATAACACTTATATATACTTATTATAAAAGTCGGACCTCTCAGTTTGATGAGGTAAAGGAAAACCTCTTTTATTTCAGCAACTCAGCAAAGCGCTCTCATCACACTGTGGCATTCGGTACCAAGATCTTTTTTAGCTCTCCGAGCAACCAGTTGATATACCATAACTCCCACTTCACAGTAAGTGTCTAAATCCTGATTGGTCACAACACACCAATGAACCAAGCTTAAACGTATAACAAACACAATTCTCGAATTCTATTGGTTCACCTTGGTGGCAAGGTAAAGTCCACCCATTCTACTCAGTCTACCAGAACATGTCTCGACTGCTAGGCTCCTACTGGAGATATGAATATAGATATTGATTACATGACATTGAATCACTGTAAATACTCAGTTGTCCTTTGATTAATGATTAACGTATTGACGTATTGTCATTGAATCACTGCCAATACATGGTTAACATATGATTTGTATGATTAACAATTACTTATACATTTGCACTACCGCATAGCTTGCTATATATTGTTTGCCACAACTATTCTATAAAGCTATAACTCGCTGTGCACCAGTTGGGGCAGCTTTGAATCTCTCCCTGCAGGTGGTTTCTCCCCCCCCTTTGTTCCGCTGTCTGCCTCTCCAAGGCCCGAGCTTTCCTCAGGGTCTGCGGAACTTACTGCAGGCAGCTATCTCGAAGCGAGGTGACACAGTATTCAAAACAATCTCTTCTTGCCTAAGGCCTAAAGACACACACAGTTCCAATATGCCAACCTCCCGGGCCTACCGATGTCCAATTTTAATTCCACACAGTCACTGTGTTGAGCCCGGCGTTATATTAATGATGCAGCCTTTCACACTGACCAGTGAGAAATAACCTTGAAAATGACTGTGCTCTTTGTGGTTCTCCTTTTGGAAACATCTTACCACCAAGCAACAGATTAAACGTATCTTCTACTTATCAGTTAATCAGAAATGTCATGCAGTAAACAGAGGTTAGACAGCAAAAATTACTTTTGTATTTTTATCTTTTATCTTGGAGCAAACAGTTTTAATTGATGTACATGAGAGTAAGTGGTGAATCAGTTTGTTTGCTTTCTAGCACTTGGCTACGCAACCATTCATCAGTATGAGAGCACTGCCATCTGGCTTTAAAGAGTAAGTCAACTGTAATACTATTATTACAGTAGTATTATTAGTATTATTATCAGCTTATTGTGAGAGTGGGGTGTGGGAAAAATGTCTCAAATGCAGACTGGTTATGGTGATCAGGAGCTTACTAATGAAAATGAGAAGAGCAAAGGGTTTGAACATCATAGTGGTTCCACTTGTTTTGAATCAGCCAGTGAGAAACTGACAAAGGGACCGGAAACAGGGAGGTACATGCTACAGAGCAGGCTGATCTGATTGGCTGTTCACACAGGTTTGCACGGCACTGCAGTGATTTACATTTTAATTTTTCTGGGTGTCTGTTAGCTTAACCCTAATAAATCAGTTTCACTTGTTGGATTTCCACTTATTTCCAGCATGGTGGTGCAATGGTTAGCATTATTGCCTCACACTTCTGGGAGCTGGGTTTGAGTTGCGGCCATAACACCATGCGTGTGAAGTTTGCATGTTTTTCCTGTGTTGTTGTGGGGTTCCCCCCCGAGTCCAAAAACATACTGAGGCTAATTGGAGTTACCAAATTGCCTGTAGGTGTGACTGGTATCTGTGCCCTGCGATATGTTGGTGGCCCATGCTGGGTTGTTCCTTGCCTCACACCCATATCCTCCAGGACAATGTACGCTACTGTAATGCAGAATTGAGATCTTGCAAGTACAAGTATGAGTACATTGGAGGGCACGTCAGAGGCGGAAATGCTGTAGGTGACGTCAGATGCCGGAGACTTGGTGGAAAATCTGAATGAACAGCGAGGGGAATTTGGAATCTCTTGTGGAATATATCGACTGGTACTTCAACATTATAGTCATGAAGAAGAACGCAAACGCATCTTCTCCAGCCAAAAGCGAGACGCCGTCCTCCAAAAGAAGTTGCCCGGCAGACTCCCCTGGCACAGCATCGCCGACTGGTAAAGACTTTGCCGACATCTTGGATTCAATCGACAAACGATTGTCCAGTTTCGACGCGAGGTTGGCTCTGCTCGAGATTCTACATCAGGAATTCAAATCCCTGAGGGAATCTTTGGAATTCAACCAGCAGCAGGTGGAAACACTCGCTGCTGAAAACGCCTCACTACGGGACTCGGTTAAGTGTCTAACTGAAAATGTGACCCATCTAAATGAAGAAAATAAAAAAATAAGAGACTCATCGATCTACAGGCCTGGTGTTTTCAGGCATCCCAGAATTACCGTCAAAACCTTTATCAAGAACCACCTGAAACTTTCGGAGGACACTGTGAAAAACATCTGCTTTGAGAGAGTCCATCGGCTGGGAGCCAAGAGGCCTGGTGCACTGAGACCGCGTCCTATTGTGGCTAAATTTGGATATTTTAAGCAGGAGCAGGTGAAGAGCCACGGCAGGGAGCTGAAAGGAACGGACTTTGGCGTAAACGACCAGTTCCCCAGAAATCCTGGAGCGACGCAAAGTTCTGCTCCCAATCCGACGCAACTTTATTTAGAAGGGCTCCCGAGTTGTCATCGCCGTAGACCAGCTGTACGTGGATGGGCAGCTGTACCGCGACCCCAGTACCACTCCCTGGTTATATTAACACCAGTCCAGATAAGAACCCGTTATATATTTTTCTTATTTCCTCTAATCGTCTTCCATTAACATCTCTCTAGCTTATACATGTTAATCTGCTAATTGAACATGATGTCATATCAAATACATTACCGTCAGTCTCCGCAGCGCTACAGTGCTAACAATGTTTCCGCTTCTCTCTTGTCCTCACGTATACCCTCACCAACTTGCCCCTTTGTATGTCTCTCTCACTTCCCCCTTCTTTCACTGCACCGATCACCTGCTTTTCTACTCTGTCACACACAAAACCCTCAATCATCACGCATCTACACAGCACAACCACGTACATATGCAGTCAGCGTCAACACAACCACTCCGACCTCATAGCGCACACAGACACATAGGGCACACACAAGCCCGTACAAGCTCGCTCAAACCTCATTCATTTGCATGTGCTACATTAGCTACACACACATGTCTAAGGACACACTAAGGATTGTCTCAAGGAATGGGCATGGAGCTGGCTCCAGAGAGAAGAGGTTAAAAATATAAAAAAACTACAGGCAGACGTTGTTTTATTACAAAAGACTCATAGACCTGCCAAATGATGAACTTAAAACACCTGAGTTTCCTAATGTGTTCTCAGCCTGCTATAACTTTAGGCAAAGACGGGTAGCAATTCTAATACATCCATCCATCCATTTTCCAAAGCGCTTATCCTACTGGGTCGTGGGGGGTCCGTAGCCGGTCCCGGAAGCAATGGGCTCGAGGCAGAGAACAACCCAGGATGGGGGGCCAGCCCATCGCAGGGCACACTCACACACTATTCACTCTCACCCTAAGGGCAATTTAGCAACTCCAAATAGCCTCAGCATGTTTTTGGACTGTGGAGGGAAACCGGAGTACCTGGAGGAAACCCCACGACGACATGGGGAGAACATGCTCACTCCACACACATGTGACCCAGGCGGAGACTCGAACCCGGGTCCCAGAGGTGCGAAGCAACAGTGCTAACCACTGCACCACCATGCCTCCCCATTCTAATACATAAAAATGTCAATTTCACAGTACTCAACACAATTATAGATCCACAGGGTAGATTTATAATCATTAAATTATCTATACTTAACAAAAAGTTATGTATTGTTAGTATATATGGTCCAAATGTTGATAACCCCTCATTCTTCCACGTTTTCTTTACCACACTCTCTGAACACCTGGATTGCGCACTTGTTCTTGGGGGCGACCTCAACTTTGGACTAAATAAAGAAATGGACAGGCTCAGTACAGCTGCTCAGCGCAATTGGGAATCCACAAATATAGTTAAACAGCACATGAGCGACTACGGACTTTGCGATGCATGGCGTTCTCTTCACCCCACCCGTAGGGAATATACTTTCTTCTCACATGTCCATCACTCTTACTCTCATCTGGATTATTTCCTAGTCAGTAGCTCTCTGCTGAGTGACATTTCAGACACAGAGATACACCCTATAGCTGTCAGCGATCATGCTCCTGTATCTTTAACCCTAATAAATAAGAAGGCCATTCCACCAAGCAGAAACTGGAGATTTAATACATCATTGCTTAAAGATGGAAATTTTATGAACTATTTTAAAAAAGAGTGGGCTTTATATTTAGACTATAATGACCTGCCTGGAACATCAGCATCTGTTGTCTGGGAAGCAGGCAAAGCTGTGATGAGAGGTAAAATAATCTCATTCTCATCACATAAAAAGAAAAGAGAAAACAAGTGTATCCAGGAATTAGAAGAAACCATCAAATCCTTAGAAGAAGCCTACATATCATCCCAGGAACAGGAAATGCTGAATAAAATACGCAAAGCAAAACTAGATTTAAATGAAATTATTAATAGAAAAACTTCGCTGGCAAAATTATGAACATGGTAACAAATCAGGTCATTTTTAGCTAATCAGTTAAAAATAAATATGGAAAAAACAACTATATGTGCTGTTAAAGACTGAAATGGGGATACAGTATATGACTCTGACAGAAAAAAACAGCACTTTCAGGGACTTTTACAAATCTTTATATTCACCACAGATAAACGCATCTAAAGACGAAATTGATCAGTTTCTTGATAGTATAACCCTTCTGAAATTATCAGACAATCAAGCGATGGCACTGGATTCTCCGCTGACACCAGGTGAACTCCAGGAAGCCCTGAACGGTATGCCCAATAAAACGGCTCCAGGTCCAGATGGATTTCCAGCAGAATTCTATAAAGAATTCTGGACAATTCTGGCATCAACATTCTGCAGAATGTTGCAAGAAACCAGGGAAAATGGTCGGCTACCACCAAATATGAATTCTGCCAACATTAGTCTCTTGCTAAAACCAGGCAAAGATCCTACAGTATCTACCAGCTATCGTCCAATATCCCTTATAAACGTTGACCTTAAAATAATCTGCAAAGCTCTCTCAAAAAGAATAGAGAAGTTAACCCCTCTCATAATTCATCCTGACCAAACTGGTTTCATAAAAGGAGGCACTCATCAACAAATAAACGTAGATTACTTAATCTAGACATAGACTATTCATGCAATAAAAACCTTCAAATTACAATATTGTCTCTAGATGCAGAAAAAGCATTCGATAGAGTTACAGTAACTGGAATTTTTTATTTGCAGCTTTATGCAAATTTGGTTTCGGAAACTCTTTCATAAACTGGTTAAAAATATTACATCGTTCCCCAACGGCATGTGTCAGGACGAAAGAAACTGGAGGATGTTTGGTCAGTCTGAAGAGGGGCACCAGGCAGGGATGTCCTCTATCCCCCTCAGTGTCTGCGATTTTTATTGAACCACTAGCAGCAGCAATTAGACAGGCTACAGTGATTAAAGGCATTAAACGCAGGAATGTAGAACATAAGGTGAGTCTTTATGTGGATGACGTGTTACTTTTTCTCCAGCATTCACAAACCACTCTTTCTGAGGTGATTGCATTAATAAACTCTTTCTCAAGAGTCTCAGATTATTCGATAAATTGGTTAAAATCTACAGTTCTTCCAATTAATTGCTCCTTCCAGAATAATTCTCCCACTCCACTGCCATCTGGAGATATAAAATATTTAGGTATTAATGTTACACCTAGGCTGGCAGATTTAACTAAACTAAACCATTTCCCACTTTTAAATAAAGTAGCGGATGATCTGGTCAGGTGGAAGTCCGTACCCATATAACTTATGGGAAGGGTCACCTCAATAAAAATGATGGCTTTGCCAAGAACTAATAATTTATTTGCAACGATCCCGAGTAAACCATCACCTGACTGGTTTAGATCTCTGGACTCCGCCATCTCTAAATTCCTCTGGAAAGATAAACCCCCACGTATTAGCTTAGAAACACTGCAAAGGACTAAGGACAAAGGAGGAATAGATCGGCCTAATTTTCACCACTATTTCTTAGCCAACAGGCTCCAAAACATCTCAGGGTGGTTAAAACATACCCTCTTAGATGAGCCTTGGCCAGACGTAGAACAGGCACTATGCAATAAGATAGAGATTTCGGATCTACCATTCATTAGCTCAAACATCAAAACGACAGGAATGCTTCAAAAGCATCAGTATCAGCTCTTTTCTGACAGCGTGCTGGGAGTTTCTAAAAATGACTCAGTCTTCATTAATCCCATGCAAGCGTACTCCCATCTGGAACAACCCTGACGTACTACTAAACAATAATTGATAAACTTCCCAGATTGGAGTTGTAAAGGTATTAAATACTTGGAACATATATTTGAAGGAATAGACTTTATTCCCTTTGACATATTAGTTAAACGATATGGGATTAGCAAGAATAGATTTTTAGAATATCAACAAGTTAAATCTATAGTAAAAAAAAATTAAGGTCTAATCAAATCAAATTACAAATACCACAAAGTGTGGCAGAATTCCTTAATCTAAAACCCCCCAAATTACTGTGTAAAATATACAGGACACTTTCTAAAATGGATGAATCATTGCAAAATGGGAGGCAGATCTATCAGTCAGCTGGGACCACAATTTCTGGTCTAAGATATGTT
Organism: Brienomyrus brachyistius; assembly: GCF_023856365.1. Lineage (NCBI taxonomy): Eukaryota > Metazoa > Chordata > Actinopteri > Osteoglossiformes > Mormyridae > Brienomyrus > Brienomyrus brachyistius. The sequence goes on from NW_026042316.1 coordinate 2,740,145, forward strand.
TAAAAACCTTTAAACTGATTAGAAATTCCAGTTTACAGTTAATACAATACAAAATCCTGCATAGAGTGCACTATACAGGGCATCGGATGTTCAGGATGGGTTTTACGTCTTCTAACATCTGCTCACACTGTCAAGGCGATACACCTGACAGTTACATCCATGCTTTTTGGTTCTGTCCACCTACTCAGATGTTCTGCATGGCGCAGGATCTGTGAAGACTTAAAATGTCTGAAATGTACCATTCCAGCCTCTCCTTCAGTCTGCTTGTTGGGTGACCTAGATGGCGTCAGTACAGATTTTAACACAATCCACATGGCTTTCACCGCCTTATGCACTGCCTAGAAGACTGTCCTTATGAACTGGAAAAATAAAAATAATTTTAATATCGACCAATATAGAGACAGTTTGTTGAACCATATTAGTCTTGATACAGCTTCTGCTGCCACACTAGATCAATCTCTCTGTGCTCCTTTGATCAGCTCCATCACCTAGTGGGGGTGGGGGGTCACGGTTCTGTCCCGCTTTGGTCATTGTCGTTGTACGTGGGGGGCATATTGTCTCGGGCCGTCTGGGGGTTCCCTGGGGGTGGGTTGCTGGGGGGTTCGGCACTGCGACTGCGATCCTGGCCTGGGTGGGGCTTTGGTGGCTCTTGGGTGGGGTCCTTCTGGTGGCTGCAGGCGGAGCTGCTGGGGGAGCCTGTGCCGGCGGACGTAGGTTACCGGCCTGGCAGCAGCGCTGCTCCTTGGTGAATCCGGGGCGGGCTTGGGGTTCTGGGGGCGCTCTGCCTCCGGGCTGGGGTTCCGGCTGGGCCGGGGGGGCTGAGCTAACACCAGCTGTTGGTTGGCAGGGGGTAGTTAGCGCCATGCCCTTCCCGTTTTAAAAGCACTTTAGAACATGCACCAACACCACATCTGAGTGGGCGAAGGGGGGGCATAGGGTCTTTTCACACCCCCGTTCTCTGTTCGACATTTGGAGCTGGGGGCTGAGAGGAAGAGCTGGCCGTCCGGTCGGGGTCTGGGCTGGTGGGCTTCTCGGCTGCTGCAGGGTCCGGGGTGGTCTTCTGGTCTCCTCGCCAGAGGAAAAAATAGGGGTCCACATAGAGTATATATGGGGAGTGAGAGTATGTGTACATCTCTCTATGTTGGGTGAATGTGTAAATATTTGTTTATGTGTGCATGAGGGTGGGAACGTATGCTTGTGTATGTGTGCGCCTGTTTGTCTATGCAGTATCTGCATTTAAGACCACCAACTGCTCTTTCTTCTCCTTCGCTCGTCGTCTCAGAGTGGGTTCGTTAATGAGTTTAAATGTTATTGAATGGCTTACCTTAAACTTCTCCAGTAAGTCTTCAGCGGTGGAGTGGCTCATGTACTGTGATCCCAGATACCAGGACTGCACTCGAGAGCCATTCTCATAATTTACCCAATACCTGACATGCACATCCAGTTGTTTTCTTTTGATGGTCCTGTTCATACTTACGTCAAACATGACAACGAAGCTCCCTTTTAATATATGGAGCGAGTCCGAATCATGCAAGAAAAGCGGTTATATCCCTACCACAAGTGAATGTTTTGGCAAAGCCCATAGCACTTCTGCTTTCAGTGTCGGTTGAGGAGAATGTACTGAAGGCATTACTTGTTGTGGGATCCGGAGACACTGCCAAAACGGGTGTAGGCCTATCTGTAGAGGTTGTGCTTGCAATGCCAATACTGGTAAAAAACTGAATGGGGACAGTTGTCCGACTATTGACAAAATATTTGTGCTTCTCTCCCTTGATATGTGCATCGATGGCTTTAGAGCCCATTGCTGCCAGTTTGATAACTTTTTTACAAAGGTTGTATTGTGCTTTTTAGACATTAGTCGTCTTTTTCAACAAGCCACAGTACTTATCATTTGCATTTACCATTTCTACCATTTTAAGGGAAACCTGCTACACACCAGCTATGCACATGCAGCACTATATCTTCATTTTCTATGGCGTGCATATAGGCCTATCGGGTACACACTGCCCCCTGTGCTATAGGCAGTGACGTGCGTGGGAAAAAAAAAAGGGGGGGAAAAACAGACTTTGATACTTTTCAAAGATCCGCGGGGATCCTGTAACTTCCTCAAAGCTTTGGACAGGAATGGTGAACTTCCTGTGTAAGGTAACAAGGGGTCTGGAGCCTATCATGGAAGCTATGAGCACAAAGCACGGAATAACCCAGGATGGGGTGCCAACCTGTTACAGGGCATACACACCACTCAGACATGGGTAATTTGGCAACTCCAGTTAACCTTGGAATATTTTTAGACTGTGGGGGGAAACCGGAAGAAATCCCATGACACCTGGAGAACATGCAAGATCCACAGACATGACTTGAACCTTCCTCCCACATATGTCAGGCAACAGGTCTAACCACTGTGCAGCTCCTACGTGCAATTTTGAAATTAAGCAATGATGCTGATCTAGATATGAAGACTGTAAACATTAAAAACCTGGAGATGTGCTTCTATGGGGTCACTTGTAAGAACAACATGGTCCCATACAGACAGCGAGAACATTACGCCTGGCGGTCTATGTTACATCACATTAATCTCCTTTCAATCACATTTCTTCTGTGTATTATCTAAATAATTAATGTAATTATTATCTATCCATCTGTATTTGTGACAAACACCTAAATATTTACCATAAAGACCCATCACTGAAATAGTGACACCCACATCAGGTGAAGAATACAGATAAGATTCCTTCCTGAATGTTTTTATACATAACCACATTGCAAAGGAGAAACAAGAGGGATATCTCATTACAAGCTTTATTACAGGACATTATGGGGTTCACCTAAAACAGCTGGACTTATTATACATTGATTGACAGTACCAGTATGTGTGTGTGTATGCATTGGGATTGTTTGGGACCAGTGATATTACTGCTAAATAAAACTGAAAGATGGAAACTAATGAAAAAAAACTGGACTAAAAGTTGAAACTATAGCTAATAAACTCGTCAGGCATTAAATCAACATAAAAGTACTGTCACTCCACCATCTTTATACCAAGTTTACCCACAATAAATTTTTAGTTTACAAAAAGTACTTCCTGCTTCCATTATCTACCAAAACAGCTGCATGTGGTGCTCCCATAAGCGAATTTAAAAAACCGTGTTTAATATCTCTGGCTCCCCTCACCTGCATATCAGCTCCCGCCTGTTACAAGTGAATTACTGCGTTAAGTGAATCAACCAATTGGTTAAATAGTCGATGGATTAATTCATAGAAAAATTGTCGGTAGTTGCAGCTCTAATGTCAACAGTATGAACATAAACCACCAGTGATAATAATATATAAATGAAACCCGGGGGGGAAACCCGTCTAAATCTGGAAATGCTTCTGGCAGCGTGCCCGCCCGGGGCTTGACTTCTGGCAGCGTGCCCGCCGGGGCTTGCCTTCAGGCAGCGTGCCCGCCGGGACTTGACTTCTGCCAGCGTGCCCGCCGGGACTTGACTTGGGGCCGCCTGCCCGCCGGGACTTGACTTGGGGCCGCCTGCCCGCCGGGACTTGACTTGGGGCCGCCTGCCCGCCGGGACTTGACTTCTGGCAGCCTGCCCGCCAGGATTTGACTTGGGGCCGCCTGCCCGCCGGGACTTGACTTGGGGCCCCCTGCACGCCGGGACTTGACTTCTGGCAGCCTGCCCGCCCGGGACTTGACTTCTGGCAGCCTGCCCGCCCGGGACTTGACTTCTGGCAGCCTGCCCGCCCGGGACTTGACTTCTGGCAGCCTGCCCGCCCGGGACTTGACTTCTGGCAGCCTGCCCGCCCGGGACTTGACTTCTGGCAGCCTGCCCGCCCGGGACTTGACTTCTGGCAGCCTGCCCGCCCGGGACTTGACTTCTGGCAGCCTGCCCGCCCGGGACTTGACTTCTGCCAGCGTGCCCGCCGGGACTTGACTTCTGCCAGCGTGCCCGCCGGGACTTGACTTCTGCCAGCGTGCCCGCCCGGGACTTGACTTCTGGCAGCCTGCCCGCCCGGGACTTGACTTCTGGCAGCCTGCCCGCCCGGGACTTGACTTCTGGCAGCCTGCCCGCCCGGGACTTGACTTCTGGCAGCGTGCCCGCCCGGGACTTGACTTCTGGCAGCGTGCCCGCCCGGGACTTGACTTCTGGCAGCGTGCCCGCCCGGGACTTGACTTCTGGCAGCGTGCCCGCCCGGGACTTGACTTCTGGCAGCGTGCCCGCCGGGACTTGACTTGGGGCCGCCTGCCCGCCAGGACATGACTTGGGGCCGCCTGCACGCCGGGACTTGACTTGGGGCCGCCTGCACGCCGGGACTTGACTTCTGGCAGCGTGCCCGCCGGGACTTGACTTCTGGCAGCGTGCCCGCCGGGACTTGACTTGGGGCCGCCTGCCCGCCGGGACATGACTTGGGGCCGCCTGCCCGCCGAGACTTGACTTGGGGCCGCCTGCACGCCGGGACTTGACTTCTGGCAGCGTGCCCGCCGGGACTTGACTTGGGGCCTCCTGCACGCCGGGACTTGACTTCTGGCAGTGTGCCCGCTGGGTGGAGCCGCTTGCCCGCCGGGACTTGACTTGGGGCCGCCTGCCCGCCGGGACTTGACTTGGGGCCGCCTGCCCGCCGGGACTTGACTTGGGGCCGCCTGCCCGCCGGGACTTGACTTCTGGCAGCGTGCCCGCCGGGACTTGACTTCTGGCAGCGTGCCCGCCGGGACTTGACTTCTGGCCGCCTGCCCTTCGGGACTTGACTTCTGGCCGCCTGCCCGCCGGGACTTGACTTGGGGCCGCCTGCCCGCCGGGACTTGACTTGGGGCCGCCTGCCCGCCGGGACTTGACTTGTGGCAGCGTGCCCGCCGGGACTTGACTTCTGGCAGCGTGCCCGCCGGGTGGAGCCGCCTGCCCGCCGGGACTTGACTTGGGGCCGCCTGCCCGCCGGGACTTGACTTGGGGCCGCCTGCCCGCCAGGACTTGACTTGGGGCCGCCTGCCCGCCGGGACTTGACTTCTGGCAGCGTGCCCGCCGGGTGGAGCCGCTTGCCCGCAGGGACTTGACTTCTGGCAGCGTGCCCGCCAGGACTTGACTTGGGGCCGCCTGCCCGCCGGGACTTGACTTCTGGCAGCGTGCCCGCCGGGTGGAGCCGCTTGCCCGCAGGGACTTGACTTCTGGCAGCGTGCCCACCGGGACTTGACTTCTGGCAGTGTGCCCGCTGGGTGGAGCCGCTTGCCCGCCAGGACTTGACTTCTGGCAGCGTGCCCGCCGGGTGGAGCCGCCTGCCCGCCGGGACTTGACTTGGGGCCGCCTGCCCGCCGGGACTTGACTTCTGGCAGCGTGCCCGCCGGGTGGAGCCGCTTGCCCGCCGGGACTTCACTTGGGGCCGCCTGCCCGCAGGGACTTGACTTCTGGCAGCGTGCCCGCCGGGACTTGACTTGGGGCCGCCTGCCCGCCGGGACTTGACTTGGGGCCGCCTGCCCGCCGGGACTTGACTTCTGGCAGCGTGCCCGCCGGGACTTGACTTCTGGCAGCGTGTCCGCCGGGACTTGACTTGGGGCCGCCTGCCCGCCGGGACTTGACTTGGGGCCGCCTGCCCGCCGGGACTTGACTTGGGGCCGCCTGCCCGCCGGGACTTGACTTGGGGCCTCCTGCACGCCGGGACTTGACTTGGGGCCGCCTGCCCGCCGGGACGCGACCTCGGGCCGCCTGCCCGCCGGGACGCGACCTCGGGCCGCCTGCCCGCCGGGACGCGACCTGGGGCCGCCTGCCCGCCGGGACGCGACCTGGGGCCGCCTGCCCGCCGGGACGCGACCTGGGGCCGCCTGCCCGCCGGGACTTGACTTCTGGCAGCGTGCCCGCCGGGTGGAGCCGCCTGCCCGCCGGGACTTGACTTGGGGCCGCCTGCCCGCCGGGACTTGACTTCTGGCAGCGTGCCCGCCGGGTGGAGCCGCTTGCCCGCCGGGACGCGACCTGGGGCCGCCTGCCCGCCGGGACGCGACCTGGGGCCGCCTGCCCGCCGGGACGCGACCTGGGGCCGCCTGCCCGCCGGGACGCGACCTGGGGCCGCCTGCCCGCCGGGACGCGACCTGGGGCCGCCTGCCCGCCGGGACTTGACTTCTGGCAGCGTGCCCGCCGGGACTTGACTTGGTGCCGCCTGCGAAGTAGAAGTCAGGGTTAGTAATTGGGCTTTTTCCACTAAGCCCAACTTACTGCAAACACCACACTGTATGTCATATGTCTGCATTATGTTTGCCATTGATTATCCATAAACTGTTGCAGTTAGTGACAATGACTCATTCACTACCAAAGAGTACTGAGATTGAGTAGAGTGAGGGACTTGGGGAGTATTACAGAAGAATAAAAGCTCAATCACTAAGAACTAACCAAGACCAGCCTTAACTCTCTAAGCACTTTGGAGACTGATATAAATGGTAAATATGAGATGTGAGTACCAGGTACTCATTGAATACTCAGTCATGCAGAAATATAGTATAAAGTTATAATTATGGGGACACTGGGCCTTCAGGTGACAATGTCCGAAACTCTTTCATACTTAAAGAATGCTTACAGTTATTACTTAAGGACGCACAAAACTCCAGTTCAGCAAATGTATGGAATATATACCGCAGTAACTACTTTTTGTCATTTATCAAGTAACTGATTAAATTGTAAATGTAACTCACAGCGTAAAAACGTGGAATGCAATCATAAGCGCATGGGCCTCTTGCGTGGCGGTGGTGAGCTGGAGCCGCTGGTGTCGTCGGGCTTGGCCTTGCGCTTCCTCTGACTGGTGCCAACGGGCATGTGAGGAGGGCTCTCCTCCTGCCTCACAACCCATGTTCGCAGAGAACTGTGCACACGCACGGAGACATGCACGGACATGACCATGGTGTGATCATCAGCGTAGTCCGTGATGCTCCAAAGTCCCTCGGGAATGCTGAGCTCATCCAGCTTGCGCAGGAAGGTCTGGCCTTCAATCTCAACCTGCTGCCACATGGTGTTAGGGCCCGCAGGGATCCAGAAGGTGGAGCTGGAGGGTTCACCATGCTCTGACTCAACCTCATTTCCAGGCTGAGTGTCAGAAGCCACAGATGAGGGCTCATCTTCACCCCAGAGCAAGGGGAGAGCCTCGAGGAGTCCATCAGCATCCTCAGTCGTGGATGCTGGAGCTGCAGGGGAAGCCTCCCTTGCAGAGCTGGGTGACGGCAGCCCCTGTCCGTAATGGGCATTCTCCTCAGCTGGTGATTCTCCATTCCCATGCTGGACACCAGTCTCTGCACCATGATGTAATACTTGCAGCCGTGCAGGTGTTATGCACAATAGACTGGGATCCAACTGCTCCCCAGTGAGTCGCCAATAAAATGATGGGACACTGAGGGCCAGAGACTGCAAGTTCTCCATGGTCAGTGAGCTGCTCTCAAAGTTCACGACCAGCATGGAGATGAACTTATCCTCCACAAACTCATGAACTGCAACAAAATGGAACACAGAGAGATATATATAAGAACATGGGCTCTGACAATAACGGAATAAACACTGTACTACAAAATAAGTTTAAAATGAGTCTACGGGCTTCAGATTGTCGGATAAATGAAATTGTGAGAATTACCCATGAAGCTAAAAAGACAACATCCATGAATACGCTTACTCTCACAAATATCCAAGTGAATTAATATTAAATGTGTCTGTATTATGCATTATGAAACATTTATTCCTACACTTTTGTCACTAATAGTCATCTTCCTTTTTATTTTCTTATTAAACACGGTGAGCAAGAAATCGAGACAGAAGGGGAGTACACCGAAGGGTATTTCCTATCGCATCGTTACATTTTCTCATTTTAAAACTCCAGTGTATACCTTTGCAGTACAAAATACATTCGTTTCTGTAGATAAAAGTTGAACTATTCAACCGGTCGGTGATTTTACATCGAAAATCAAAGGTTTTACTTATCAGCTACTTATCAACTAACAAACATTAGGCCAATGCAGACGTTCATTTCGTTTGTCACATACCGGTAACTACAACTTTATTATTTAATCATTAATTACCTTCTGGATCCATGTTCTCCAGGTTCAACGAGCGATGGATTCGAAATCTCATCGAGTAACACTCCTTTATCTCAATACTCTGTGTCATTTTGCCAAGAGCAAGAATGTGCGCATCCAGAAAATGTAACGTATTTGTTTTGTTTTATTTCAAACTGCCTTCATGGGCCGGAAACCGTAAATATTCTAAACTCTGCGCTAAATCACATTCCGACGGCGTTAGTGTCACCGATTCAGATGGGATAAGGAACGTGCGTAATTTCTCTAAATTACCACACAGTAGAGAGTTCATGCCGACAGGATCTTATTGTCTACAAAGTAAGTTCAATGCAAGCATAACCTGCACAAGCAAGACGAAGCATGGCGACTGGGAAAAAAATAGTTGCACAATTACTTCAAAATGAGTGTAGCAGGGGGATATTTTGGTGTTTATTTTGTCACTTCCATTCTCCTGCTGGTTAATTAGTTAGGCATTTGTCTGTTTCCCTGTTCTTCTCTCACGGATGTGTGTGTGTGTATATATATATATATATATATATATATATATATATATATATATGTGTGTGTGTGTGTGTGTGTGTGTATGTACTACACTCGCGTTTGAAAGTAGCGAAGGCTGTTTTGATTGACCCTTATTCTTGACCAGCGTTCCGCGGTGTAGTGTGTTTGCTGACGGAGAGGGGGCGTAGATTACTGAAGCGGCGTCCACCGAACGCTGGCTACAGATATCGCAACAGGTATGTTTACCTATGTAGGTTAAACTATTCCGTACTGACGCAACCAAAAACTAGTGAGCAAGTGATGTTATGTTTAGAGGTATGTGCCCATTGTTAACGGGGGGAAGGTGAGGACTTTACATTGTCTTTTCTTTTTTTCCCGTGTTTCTTTAGTGTTTTGTGTCGTGCGCTAGCTGCTCTCTATAGTATATGTCTGCGTGATGTTTGCGGTTTGAAATTTTATAGTATCGTTGCATTTGTTTGGCCCTCCAGCCTGTGGGCTGTATGTTATAAGCACTAGGGTTGTTGTGAGCGACGGGTTGGGGGGTTTTCCTTTTTGTTTGTCTCTCTCCCCTCCCTCTCACTTAGCTAGTTGCGGTTGTGCTAAGCCTGTTTAACCGCAGGGTGTCTTCAACGCTAAATTCCCTGAATGGTGACTTTGATGTGCGGTGAAGCTTGAGGCCAGTTTCTTTTTAATATTCACTAGTGTGATCATTATCGTTTGAGGTCACAGTGCATTGGGTTTGGTTTTTTATTTATTTTTGTGCGTGTAGCGGTCTGAGCGCCTGCATTTGTTCACGCGCGGTATTGTTTCATCTTAGCGGTTGAACTGGCTTGGACCTGGTAGCTTGGCAAGTCCCTTGTATGTTTGTTTTGTTTAATGCCTTTGATTTGCCGAATGACTAACCTGTCTGACCTTCTTTTAAATGTATTTAATAAAGATTTCTAGTTTTATAAAATAAAACCTGTGTAATTCAATTTTAGGGCCCTAATTCCCCCTTGTTCGGATATACTGTCGTGGTTTTTTCTCCTTCCCCGCCAAATCAGAAGTCCGCTTGTGCAGTATCCAGAATTCAGTCTTTATTGCAACAAAGAAGTTACAACCAAGGCTGGACACGTAAAAGTGTGTCCAGTACTGTTTTACACCAATTTTTATACAAGTTCTTATCATTTAACAATATCTCGTAACTTAAGCATCATCATTCCTTCAGCCATTCACAATAATTGTTTTTTCCCTTAATCCACACCCCTAGGTGATAAGTTTGTCCATCATTTCTTTTACCGTTTGGTCTCTCGGCTGAACATAATGGTGGCTGGAGCAGCTCCACTTGGGTTTTTAAAAAAATGCTCAGCCGTGAACTTCGGGTGAACTCAGGCGAATCCCTTCCTTTAGTAGTAAACCTAGGCAGTTTCAGCCTTTTACACATTGTCTAACTAAAAGGTTGATAATATATTTGTCCTTTAGCATTGTGATAAAATATACGTTAATAAAAGTGAATATTCATAGATTCAGGACTAATATAAAGTAGCTAACAGAATCTCAGACTAACAAAAGGTGCAAATACATACTCAGTTGATTACGTTGTGTTGATTACATTATAATGTTTATATTGTAATGATTACATCATGGATATTTGACATACTTTTTAATAATATCATAATACTTGTATTCTATGTTATATAGTGCTGAATAATATTCCATAATACCACATTTAATTGTAGTTTAAGGGGAGGTGTGGCCAGCTGTTTACAAGGGGGTGCTACGTTAGTAACACAAAATTGGACCTAATTTGCTTTAGTTTGACATGGGATCAAAATTTAGAGTAAACTAATACATGTAATAGCGGGCATGCAAAAGATCAACGGCAGAACGGAGGCTCTGAACCCAGTCTAGATTAAAACGGAATTAACCATCTCGCTCAATATAATATTGGGATGAGTTATTCTGATCAGAGGCCTCCATGGATTAGTGCATCTGTCCCCTCACGCATGTTTAGACAGACGTCTAACATCTTAAGGCACCAGGGCAACAACAGACAGAACAACAGCATCAATTTCACAGCTAGTTTTAAAAATTGCTTTAAAGCAGAATGATTATAGCAAATAGGTAAACTGCATAATATTAATGAAATTATTAAAATGTGCAGAGTAATACATATTTGTCATTCAGACATTGTGCTTTTTAAACAGCAGAAGGGATACATTAAATCATGATTATATTGTCCTTACTATATATATTTTTTAATTTTTCCCCTCAATGTTATAAATATTTGCCCCCCTGATATATAATCAGTGTAAGCACACAAACACGTTGGCCGGTTATCCTATTCATTCAGTACCAGCCCAACAAGTAGAGAATTCAGCACCACGGACAGTGACTTGTGTTACTGCGACATCTGGTTCCTTCATTGGCTCTGTATATATTTATAGAAATGACTAATTGGTTCTGTTGTAGAAATTTCCAGCCAGAGACTTGGTTCCTATATGACAAGGATATTTTATTTTTACTCGGACTGAGAAGCTACAGAAAATCATCTCTGCATGTGATCTCCCCTTTACTGCTCGAGCAGGGCACACGTACATCAACAAGTGTCAAGGCAGCAAGTGCATGCAAACAACTTCTCAGGACAGTTATAGGGCCTTCAGGAGGAGCCAAACTGCTGCGTCATTCAGTGATACCTTGTCTAAGGCACTAAAACATTCTAAGCACTTGGGCATATTTAAACAAAGTAGTATGGCACCTGTGTCAGAATCCATCCCTGCCTTGTCCTGTTCACATGTCACTGGCCATCCTATTCTCTCCTCTGTCTTCTACCCCTTAGCCCGTAGTGTGTTTGCCTGCTCATAGGGCCACCATGTGGCTTAACGGGCCAAGTGGTTGGCCACCGTTCCTGACTACCCTTTTGGTTGTGGGTTTTGAGGATATCAGAGGGTCTGTGTTTTAATGATTGTCCCCCAGGCCACCATGCAGCTCAGCCCAGGATTCTCCACCCATTCTACCTTTACTCCTTCAGCCGCATACATGAGTCAGACCTATAGGTTATTCAAATTTCGTCCTGTCAAATTTACTGGACAGGAAGTGGACACTGCAAATGAATCTGTGAATACTCCAATACCTACATCTTCACAAGTTACATTAATGGGTTTGGTACAGTAAATGGCTGTGAGGTGGGATTTCTTCTTGATGTCTGTTTGTAGCCCGTCCACCAGCAGCTGCTGCTGTATTTATCACACCAAGCAGGGAAAGTATATTGCCAAATTTTCCTTAGTTCAATTACGCTTGATTAAGCTAATTAAGCCGGCTATGTTATTTACATTCAGAAGGATGCCGCCATATTGGGTTATACACAGATGCCACGATAGCTCACACTCACATTCCCTCTTCATTATTTTTCTAAACACACTCCATCCTGCCTTGTCACCTGCAACAAGATCTCACTCCCTGTATCAAGTAAAGTCTTTCTAATGATTGAGCAGATTTCTGCTTCTCTCCTAACCATGGGCATCCAAAGTAAGATGAAGCAAAATGTTAGGAAATTTGACAACACATGGTTACTCTTTTGGTAACAGTGACCTTGGTTTTATTTTGATAGATGTAAACCACATAATTTGGTCTTAACCTTGTTTTCTGTCCTAAAAGCAAACTTTTGTGTTACAGGAGAAATGTGCACAGCTGCTCGGATCAACCCCAGCTAATCAGCGCATATGGGAATCTTTTCAAAATACCATGTGAGTCTTATGCAATTTACCCAAGTAATATAAGCTCTTTACATGACGCTCAAATAATCATTTCCCATCAACTTAGTGTCAGAACACAAACTCGGTGGCAAAAAAAGTGAAGCACAACAGACTAAGTTGTGAAAATGAAATCTGCATGTGATGAAAGGGCATGTGACTGTATCACGATGATTATAATATCAGAGCATACGGACCACGGAGTTGGTGGTATGGCCACACTGCTGGTCCCATGTCAGTAGGGTATAGCACACCCTTGGGCCCGGATACCACTAGGATGTCACTGGTGTACCACTGTGCCGTCAGAGTGTGGTGTGTCACTCCACAGCGTTGGCAGGATTGCTCTTCTCCCTGCGGCGCCACCATACGCACACGACGGTCATCTGTGGTACTGCAGAACTGAGATGTATCGCTGAACATGGTAGGACGCCAGTCGTCATCAGTCCATGCCTCCCAGTGACTACACCACTCCAATCGCAACAGTTTCTGTGCTATTGTGAACGGCAGCCTATGCATGGGACGGTGAACCCGTAGTCCAGCTGATGCCAGTCATCGCGACACGATGATATAGGGTGTTGTAGAGAGTCCAGTAGCTGTGTCCATATATCAGGCGCAGGTGTCATGGGGATCTGTGATGCTTGGAGCACAATCCGACGATCCTTCCTTGGCGTGGTCTGTCTTGGATGACCAGAAACTTCACGACGTGTGTGGATGCCTCACGTGCCCATTGGTTTCAATATCAGGCCACTGTGATATCCGCATGGCCCACATGCAATTGCACCATATGACCACCTGGCTTCATGCAAACCCGCAATGCAACCCTATCAAACTCCGTCAAGTGCCGGTAACCCTAATGTGACTACGAGGCATCCTGTGTCTGGTGATTAAACATGCCAACTCCTTGCAATTCTAATCATTTACATATCCATCACTGGTCTGCACGTGTACCAAATTACATCTAAATTGGAGAGTTCTGGGTTTTCAACTTGTATATGCCCTTCACTGATGAGAAATTCATCAACATCTAAGTCCTACATTCATGTACAATGCATATTAAATTAATATTTTGTCACTATTAGTCTTGATGTATCATTCTTTGAATGCACTCAATTGAATCATGGACAGTGGTTCCACATGGAAAAAAATGAATATTCTGAAAAGGAAACGTCCTTCTTCGGTTGATACATTCACTTTGTTTTCTGAGAAGGTTTTTCCCTTGACTGCCTTGTACAGTATGTCTAGTGTGTTTTTTTGGTATGAATGTGGCATTAATCATACAATGAAAAAAACACTGACTTGTAGTGAACATGTAAAACAACAACATGCAGTGTCATCCATCCATCCATTTTCCAAACCGCTTATCCTATTGGGTCGCGGGGGGTCCGGAGGCAGGGAACAACCCAGGATGGGGGGCCAGCCCATCGCAGGACTCAATCACACACCATTCACTCACACATGCACACCTATGGGCAATTTAGCGACTCCAATTAGCCTCAGCATGTTTTTGGACTGTGGGGGGAAACCGGAGTACCCGGAGGAAACCCCACGACGACATGGGGAGAACATGCAAACTCCGCACACATGTGACCCAGGCGGAGACTCGAACCCGGGTCCCAGAGGTGTGAGGCAACAGTGCTAACCACTGCACCACCCCGCCGCTCCTCATGCAGTGTCATATATAACTGAAATAAGAAATGCTGGATTGCCTGAGTTGCATGCGTGTGTGTTTTTTAATAATGGCAACATGGTTCCCTGAGATGCCTCAGTGTTGCTCACCTCCATCTCTAACACACAGCCACACAAATGATTTTAAAACTACTGAAAGAAATAATTGGCTACACTGCAGCTCCACTGTTTTGTTTGGCACCCCTGCATGTTCTGCATTGCGTGGGGAAAAAAGTTGAAGGCTGTGTTACATACTGTAACACAGCTAGAATGCAAAAACACTTTATACTTCACATAAGGTGGTGGACGTTATTGACAAAGGCAAATTTGTGTTGACCCCAGCAAGGCAGCTAGCGTACTTTGCATTTCTCTCTTACCCGGATGTGACAATAAAGTGCTGCACTACAGTAAACCCTGCAGACACACATGAGTGTGTGGCAGAGTCTTTGGTTTACACTAAACTGAGAGTAGACTTGGAGAGCTCTCCCATTGAAAATAGCGAGATGGTTTTGTTTGTGGATGGCTCATGTTGGAGAGATGGGGATGCCTTGAAGGCTGGGTTTGCTGTAGTCCAGGCACAGGGTGATGATTTTCACACTCTCGTTTCAGAGCACAACCCTGTTCTGGTCAATTAGCAGAGATAAAGGCTTTGACTACAGCGTGCCGGCGAGGACAACATAAGACAGTTACTATCTACACAGACTCTGCATACACACATGATGTATGCCATCAGTTTGGAGCAGTCTGGAAGCAAAGGGGGTTTCGCAAAAGTGACGGCTCCCCCATTCAGCATTATAATCAGATTTTGGAGTTGCTACACACAATGATGCGTCCCAAGCGTTTGGCTATTGTTAAGTGTCAGGCCCACCGCAAAGGTCGTGATTTTGTTATTCAAGGAAATGCAGTCTCTGATGCGGCAGCCAGGCCAACATTTTGATAACGGATGCGCATGGTCTTGACCATTGCACAAGGGGGGTGGTGTTACAGAAAATTACAGAACAAGGTTTCTGGACACCATAGCTGCAAGCAATGACGGATGCAAGGTTGTCAGAATATGAGGTGTGCATTAAGAACAATTTACGCAAAGCAATCACGGCCCCAGTAGGGCACATTCCAGTGCCTGAGGGACCGTTCAGACACTTGGTGATGGACTATGTGGACATGGGAAAAACAGCATATGGAAAGCGATATATGCTTGTGATTGTGGACAGGTTCAGCAGATGGGTGGAGACAATACCGTCCAAGGACATGGGGGCGATGACAGTGGTGAAATTCCTGATCAGAGAGTCCGAGGTTTGGGATACCAACTGAAATAAGCTCTGATAATGGAGCTGCCTTTGTGGGGAAAGTTAAAAGTTAGTGGTTTAACAGCTGAGAATAAAACAAAAGTTGGCATGTGTGTATCACCCTCAGATGCAGGGTATGGTGGAGAGAGTGAATGGCACACTTAAGCAGAAGCTGAATAAAATTTGCGCCGCCATGAAAATGAACTGGGTGGATGCCCTGTCAACAGCCTTGATGACATATCGGATGGAAACGCACAGGTGATGCATTTGTCTCCGCATGAAATGCTGACAGGGAGACCTATGCCTGGATCGACTTGGAGGGGGCGTATAAGGGACCCAGCCTAGATCAGCTGGGGGATGAATTAAAGTTGTACATGAGGACTTTAACCAAAATACACAAAACTATTTCCAAACAGGAAAAGGAGAAAGCACAGAAAGAAGACACAGACCAGGAGGAGCCAGTCATCTTTCACGGAGATAAAGTCTACCTGCGAGTGTTCCGGTGAAAGTGGCACTAGCCCCGACGAGAGGGACCCTTCAAGGTGACACGAGCCACAGCAACAGCGGTGCAGGTAGAAGGGAGTAATATGTGGTACCATTTGAACCACTGCACTAGAGTACCGCACGAAAGACAGAGTCACTGAAAACAACACAGAGGATGCAGTTGCCCTTGACTCAGATGGCCCTGATGGAGCTCCCAGAGGAGCTCCACAGCTTGGGGTGGAGTCAGTTTCAGGATCAGAGCAGAGTGAGGGTCAAGAGGGAGCATCGCAAGCAGACCAGCCACTCCAGACAGGACACGAAGCTGTGGGTTCTGGTACGGCTGACAGCAACGATGTTAGTGATGCTAATGATTTATCAGGCCCTTCAGGTCTGGGTGCACAGCAGGACCACAGGTCAGGTGAGCACAGGACAACTGACTTCACTGACTCAGCCTGGTCCTTTGATGCTGAATAACCTCTCAGATTACAGTGAGCGAAAGCGGAGAGAAATGGGGGGAGATATGGGAGTGAGGAGAGTGAGTAAATTTTAGAAGGATGCCCAGGATGAAGTAGACCTGTATGGGTTAGCAAAACGTACACTTGGAAAT
This sequence comes from Brienomyrus brachyistius, assembly GCF_023856365.1. Taxonomy (NCBI): domain Eukaryota; kingdom Metazoa; phylum Chordata; class Actinopteri; order Osteoglossiformes; family Mormyridae; genus Brienomyrus; species Brienomyrus brachyistius. Next base: position 2,756,450 of record NW_026042316.1, read on the forward strand.
TGGTGATATAAATGGGCTAAGTATACCGCCACTTCATTAGGGCAGGAGGGGTGTGTGTTGTGTGCAAGTCCTGACCCTTCAGTTAGGGTTGTCCCGTTCCCATACACTAATAAACAGTGTGAAGAATGGGAAATGGAGAGGATTATGAGATTCTGGAAGAGTCTGTGTCAGGAGGGGCAGGCCCCTAAGAAAGTGCAGGCCCACATCTAACCAGACGGAGCGCATACCGTACTGCCCATATCAGCGTCTGATATATCAGGGAAATACTAAATATGCATAGAGGGTGGAAAAGCATTGTGGGCAGTTTAAGCCCTGGGAAGGAGGTCAGCAAGATATTATGGCGAACAAATTGAGTTTTTTTACAGCAAATTTTCCTCTCTTCATGTTGTCCCTACTGCGCAGATTAATCGTCCCATGTGCCTGCCAGCAAATATTGCTCCTTTACCTGCCGAATGCTGCCTAATTTTAATGCTGCAATTGAAAGGCTTCAAACATGATATGGGTGTGTGGGTTCTTACTAAAAAGTTATAATTCAAGTAGCCTCAATAACAGTCCATTTTGATGGCAGGTACCTGAAAGTACAACTCTGGAGGACCTTGAGAAGTGAAAGACACCTCTGCTTGACTTCATGGCCAATGCAGGTTGTCTGAGGCCTATCCGGTCAATAAGAGACGGGAATCTGCTGGAACATGACATTGTCACGTTTCAGGTCATCCACAGGGGTCAGGGTCCATTTCAGAGGTATTCTGTGTTCTGTTTACATGTACGTTAGTTAGGATCAGAATTTTATCCTTTGACCATCATGGTTCAAGTTGCTATTATTTCTTTGAATATAAACTAATAAAGTAACCAGTAACACATTGATAATTAATAAGCGAGTTATAAACACTGTCTACATTCTGCGCCACCTGTTCTGCTTTGAGACAATCACAATGACTGCTGACCAGATGGAAGATCTTTTCAGCATTCATCTGTCTCCAGAAGGTAGCAACAAGAGAGTTGCTGAGGAAATAGACTCTCCAGAAGGTAATGACCATCTCCAGGATGCAGAAGGTACTTTAATTGACCGTATAGTGTAGAAGTAAATGTTGTTTTTGTAAAACAAAATATACCTGTATAACAAAAAACACTGTAGCTAAAGGTAAATCCTCTTACTGGACAATCACCTATTTTAAATCGCTCTTCAGTTTTATCCGTTTTCCAAACCTCTTATCCTTCTGGGTCACGGGGGTCGGGAGCCCATCCCAGAAGCAATGGGCACGAGGCAGGGAACAACCCTGAATGGGGTCAAGCCCATTGCAGGGCACACTCACACACCATTCACTCACACACGCACACTTACGGGCAATTTAGCAACTCCAATTAGTCTCAGCATGTTTTTAGACTGTGGGGGAGAACCGGAAAACCCAGAGGAAACCGCACGACGACATGGGGAGAACATGCAAACTCCACACACATCTGACCCAGGCGGAGACTTGAACCCGGGTCCCAGAGGTGTGACGCAACAGTGCTAACCACTGCACCAGCATGTCGCCCCATCCTATTAAGCTTATTGTTCAGAATTAAAAATGGGGTTATTAAGAAAGAGTAGCCTCCTATAAAATAGCCCAGCACTCCTCCCTCCAGGCCAAGAATATTTTCTTTATGGTCCAGTTCAAAATAATGTCATCTGCAGAAATACGGAGCACTTGTAATTTATCTGTATTTTAGATGGTAGACGAGTGGCTGGGTGACGTCGTGGCTGGACGACTTGCAGTGTAGCTTGTTATCTGTGCGTTCTGGACAGGCTGCTGACTTCTGATTACTTTTGGCATTTGGTTCAATGTTACGTCATTTCCAGGTGTGTCGGTGCCCAGTATGAAGCTAATCGCCGCATTATAGTTATGAAAAGAAGACAGAATAGCAAAGAAATTGAGGCAGAATTAATTCAACAAAGTATTAAAAATATTACTCAAGTAGATGAATCGCTTCTTGAGACTGAAGGCGACTGTATTTGCACGAACGAGCGTCGAAAAGAAATGCATTATTGTCGCGCAGGAGAACAAGACTACCGATGTTACAGCGAGCGGACGCTGCTGCCGCGCAGGAGAAGCGAAGCGACATTGCCTTTAAAATGAGAGATTACATTCCGTGGCAGGGGGACAGTTTACAGCACGACACCGGCATTAGGCAGCAGGATGGGTGGGTTAGGTGATCTCCCAGACTGAAAGGGATTCTGGGGACTCAGGGGACAGTGTCGCCCTGAGGGACTGAGGGCCACGTCAGAGGGGGCCTGCTGTAGAGGGGCCCAGACAAGGGATGGCTGATGTAGAGGAGCCAGGTGTGGAGGTGCCACATATTGAGGAACCCTGGTGATCACACTACAGGGGGCCAAATGTTGGTGGGCCAAGAGGAAGTGGCTGGGGAGTAGAAAGCATAGATGTCTTGGAGGTGGGTAGACTACAGAGATTTATGCACCCCGGGATTCCCTCAAGTGCCTCTCAGATCTAGGATGGCCAATACTCGGTCCTCCCCAGGAGTGAGAGGATGCAGACTGGCTCCCCCCAGCTCTCCTCACCGGCTCCCTCCAAAGAGCTGTAGCCCTCCTTTTGGTGATGCCGACATCGTCCCTGCACTTCCCCCTCACACTCTCTGCCATGCGGCAGCAGACATGGCCCACAGAATGTATCAATTTTCTTTGATCTCTTGCTATATAGTTTCCTGACATATATTTGTCTTTTGCCAATGTGCATTATGATATAGGAAACGTACCCCAGAGCAGGACTTTAGACTAAACCATTTTCAGTAAGGATAGGTGTGCTTGGGGTGAAAACACTTTAAATGAACTGTTGAGATTGATTAATTTTATCTGTACTTTTTTGAATATGAAGAATTATTTTAGTGGATATCTCCCTATTTTAATGCTAGAGGGAGCCCCCCCCCCCAAATTTATGCCTGACCCACAAACCCACACACTGTCCACAGATGAGAACAGCGCAGACCCTGCACAGTCAGGTTTGGCAACTCCTTCCAATTTTATAGCCCAAACCAGGAGTAAAAGATGCAGAAAATCAGACCCTTCATAGAAAAATTTATGTTCAACGACACTCCATAATGCTGCTTAAAATGAAGCAATGCACGCACAAGTTAAAGCTCTTTTCGTTTTAATGAATGAGGAGTTTTGGATAAAGAAATGAATTAGGCTTATTTTTTTCATGTGAGCATCCTCCTGCAGCATTTAAATACGGTAAAGTGGCTGATGGATGGACTTGTATTAAATTTGGGAGGGTCTGAATGAAGCTCATTACCCCAAATTTTCTTAAATTGGCTTATATATTTACAACATGGTGACTGCAACAATAATACACCCACGACTGTGGTGTTCTACCTAGAGCACCACTAGAGGGAGCTCACACATTCTGTCGTACTTGCCACAGTAACAACAGTGATGTATAGGAACAGAGTTAGAAGCCGGTAATTTATATATAAAAAATGTCATTTCATTAATCTGACTGGGTAGGTCCAGCTGTCAATCCCACCCAGGCCTATCCTCAGCTCCGCCTCTGCGTCAGTCCATCTCTTTGCAGTCCAAGTTGTACATCTACCAAACTTGGCAACAAATTTGCAACGGTTCTGTTTCGGTGGTTGTATTTAAGGAATGTCACATTAGTAAACATCTGGACATCTGAAATGGGCAGAGACAAAATCGGCAGTACAGGCAGACCAATGTCTTTGAAACTCCTTTTTCCTTCAGCACCCTCTTACTGCAAAACCTCAATCCAAAGTTCTCCATGTTGTTCATCTCTGTGAAACTGCAACAGGAGAGCTCTCTCCACTGGTGTTCTAATTCACCAAGGGAACAGGAAAGGCCCTCTTTTGGTAGACTGCCTACTGCAGGCTCTCTTTCCCGGGGATGAATTATCTCCAGCTTACTCAAGTGACTCTGGAAGTCGCATTAGATACTGTGTCCAGAAGCAGTCCATGCTGCGCTTAGGAATGATGTCTCTTCTAGTGTAGAACTGACTGTGGAATTTACTGTAAATACCTAGCAAAAAAAAAAGCTGCCAGAAAAGTATTGCAAAATTGCTGTTAATCACTGTAAAACCCCCAGCTCCATGGGTGTCCCTACAGGTGGCTGCCCTTTGCTGCCAGGTTTGCTGTTACCTTTGTCTGTGCCCGTGTGTCAAGTAGAGCAAGATGGGGTAGGTGAAAAGAGAATTTCCCCAAGGGGAGTAACAAAGCATCTTCATTTCATTTAGAAAATAATTACAAAATGTCTTTTACAGGTTTTGTCCTATGTAAATTACAGCAATTGTCTTTTTTAAACAGAAAAATAACAATTAACTGTAATCTAGTTTAAAATATTATATTGTATTCTATTCAAAATATAGAAGTTACCTAGCAACTGGAATTGGCAATAAATGCTATTAATACTCCACAATACTGAATGTTGTTGTAGAATGCTTTCCAAGTTAATTTTTGTATTTTACATTTGCAGCTATGCAATCTATGCATATTGTTAAGTGGTTTAAATGAAACTAAGACGAAAATAACAGCCTGAGACAGAGACCCACACAGAACAAACTCACATTAACTGGAATGACATTAACTTGAAAATTTCAGGATAATCTTCACACCCGTTAACCACTTGATGGAATTCAACTTAGTCAGAGTTGCAACAAAGTCAAGTATTTTTAAAACTGACCATATTCTAGGCTTAAAGGCCCAATTTGAAATCAGGACTGGACATAGAAATCTATTCAGAACAACATTACATTAATGTTAGAATAATGTTATATTTTTTGCTGGTCTGTGTTAATGTAATGCAACAACTCTGGTCTAATACCTCCCTGTCACTTTAATGCTGGATGTGTGTGCAATTTATAACAAGTTAGGCAAGCCACGGATTCAACCATTAAACTGCATTTTCATTCCACATTTTTTGACAGTTCTGTCCAAAATCATATTCCACCAAATCAGCCGTTACAAATTCCAATAACTTCAACCTTCAAATGTATTAAAGTTGATCTTTTTCAGTGTGTTCCTAAATCTTACGGTATAAGCAAAAGGTATAAATAAAAGATTAAGAACAATTTCCATTTGAATAGTGGAGAAGAGTCCTCATCTTTTGTACATGTCTCATGCTCAGAGTCCATCAATCGCCTGAGGAGAGAGGAGACGTGAGGATTGACTGAGTTGTTCTTCTCAGGCATCGTCCCACTTCTTTGGCTTGCAGTCTTCATGCTGCTGGTTGGATTGATTCCAATGAAACAGTTTAAACCGCAAAATCACATGAATAAAACCTACGCTGACCCTCACTGAAGCGGCCTGGTATCTGTTTCATACCTCACTTTACAACACACGGGACTTTTTTTTAAATTTAAAGGCACAAGTTATTTTACGTCATGGCCAACCCACGTTTGCTAGTTTAATGGCAGAAAAATAGTCAAAGCCAGGCGCCTGGTCCACAAGGGTTGTACTCAGTCACTGCTGTTTTTATGGTGTAAACATGCTATAAACTAATTTTTTCAAACATTTTCTTTAAGAGCTAGGGGCGCTAGGTGGATTGCTATTATAATGATGGATTTGCCAGGCAGAAGAAAAGAATGCTTCTCTGCAGAGATACAAAAAATCTGCTTGTGCACAATGTGAAAGCGTGCGAGCAGACCATCTACAACAGCAGCAGGATTACACCAAAGTAGAGGTCTGCATACCTGTGGAACCCACGGCAATAAAGTGCAGTGCAGGACAAACTTTCATTTTTGAATGCAGGAGCAGGAGGGAAGTGACTGATATGTTCGCAGGGAAAAAGAATGAAACAAGTGTTTTTTGTTATCAAACAATTTTTTATTTGCGTGAGTAAATACAAAATTACACAGCAAAGTATAGCACGTTATCACAACATTACATTGTGTGAAAGCGCTTTACAGCATCCCCACCCAAAGCCCCCAGTGAGTAAGCCATAGGCGACAGTGGCAAGGAAAAACTCCCTAGAAGGAAGAAACCTTGGGAGGCACCAGACTCAAAGGGGAAGCCCAAACCTCCAGGGGCCGGCAGGGATAGTCAAAAACACACACACCAGATAACTGCAACAGGTTCTTCTACATATCCTATACATGGGCATGGTACAGTGATGCAGTGGTTAAAACTGTTAACTCACACCTCTGGGGACATTCATCCATTTTCTGAAACCGCTTCTCCTGTTCAGCGTTGCTCCAGCTGACAGCTTAAGCAATTCATCTGTATCTGAATGAGGAAAAACAACATACAGGCAATACAATGGAGCTGTCAGTCACTCCTGGCACATGGAATACAGTTCTGCACTGACACCTCCGCAATGAACAATTGCATTATAGCATAGGAAACTAGTTAACTTTCACATAAAATTTAGATATAATCAAAACAGAAGCCTGGAACAATTTTAAATTTTACTAAATGGCAATATACTGATTTTGGTCACCAAACAAACTTTACAGGACTTGCTTCACTACTTTTATTTGTGTTTTTTACAATACATCTGCCCTCTCCTGGTCTGGTGGAATATCATTGCTGTAGGCAGCACCGAGCGAAACCACCCGCATCCGCAGTAGAATGCAACATGAAAGCGCACGCGGAAAAGTGAAATATCACCTAGACTTTGCGGCACAGGAAACTAGCCGACTTGCACATGAAATTTAAATTTAACCAACACAGCACCCCACAACAATGTTCACTTTATTTAAAAGAAATGAACTAATTTACTCACTAGCAAGCGCAATAATGTACTTAAACGCAGGAAAGCGCACGCGGAAAAGTTAAATGTCAACTACACTTTGCGCATAAAATTTAAATATAATTAACATAGTAGCCCAGAACAAAATCACTTTATTTAAAAGCAATATACTGACTTTACTCATCAAACATATTTTAATATACATGCAAATTTGACAAATACTAAATAATAAGATAAATTATCCGATAAAATGGGAGCAGAATGGCAACCCACCTTGGTGCAGAAAACAAGTGAAGCCGCGTCTTTCAAACCGGCAGCGTCCCACGTGCCGAGGAGTCAAATGTAATCAAGCAACACGGCCCACACACATTAAATAATAACATCATAATAATTATAGTTCTTGTATAATTATTCTCTATATTATTCTATAATAAGATTAACAGACTTTTATAAGTTAAGTTGTATACCGAGAACAGTATGCGACAGCATAAGCATATAACTCTTAAGGGTTTATTAATTAAAAATCACACATTCATCCTGCTTAACATAAAACAATGACTTAAAGAGACTTAATTGTGAAATGAACGCTACTGTCCGAGGGTATTTATCTCCACAAATTGCTATGGAACATAATGTCTTAAATACTCAGATTTTCAGAATGACAGAATCTTAACATTTTAAATTTTGTTTTGCGATACCGATACGTAGTGATATTGGTATGTGGAACAACGTTAAACTGTAGTTAGATTAAGTGCGTATTCACAATTTACCCGTTTGCCTTTTATCGTGACTGAGCACGATCCCCCACCCCAGCTGGTCTGCACTCCCCACATTGCAATTAACGATCCAGACCTCAGCGCTTTTGTTACCGTGGGACTTTGTTGCGTTGAAGAAAACATTAAAATGAAGTCTGAGGAATGTTACATGACACAGCTAAAATGCAAAAACTCTCTCTGGTGTAATTCACTGCATAAAACCAATAGTCTTAAGTGTGGTGCCTTCTTCATAACACTCCCTGACTTTTGTATTCGTGACCATGAGATACGGTGGCCTTTTCTTCCTTCATTTGACTAGTGTTCCTCCCTTTCCTCCCAGCCTTGGTTGGTGGTTCAGGCAGCATCACCTTCTTTTAATAGACCCAGGTGTATCCATCCATCCATTTTCCAAACCACTAATCATACTGGGTCGTGGGGGGTCCGGAGCCTATCCCAGAAGCAATGGGCACGAGGCAGGGAACAACCCAGGATGGGGGGCCAGCCCATTGCAGGGCACACTCACACACCATTCACTCACACATGCACACCTAGGGGCAATTTAGCAACTCCAATTAGCCTCAGCATGTTTTTGGACTGTGGGGGGGAAACCGGAGTACCCGGAGAAAACCCTACGACGATATGGAGAGAACATGCAAACTCCACATACATGTAACCCAGGCAGAGACTCGAACCTGGGTCACCCAGGTGTCATTTATTTTGAAATTCGGTTCAAGTGCAGAAAATGTTCTAGCAGAAGTCTTGGACAATCTCTGAATTACACAGAAATCTGACTTCTTCTGAAGCTGTGAGAAATTGTTCTTCTGTAATTGTTGCATTGATATTTCTTGATGTGTGTGTGCCCTCCTTGAGCAGTAAAGGGGAGATCACATGCAGAGCTGATTTTCTGTAGTTTCTTAGTCTAAATAAAAATAAAATATTCTCTTCATATAGGCTGGACATTTCTAGAAAAGAGCCAATTAGTTATTTCTAGAAAAATATATGGAGCCAATGAAAGGACCTGACGTCATAGTAGCACAGTTCACTGTCCGTGGTGCTGAATTTTCTACTTGTTGGGTTGGCGCTGAACAAATAGGATAACCGGCCACCGTGTCTGTGTGCCTCCACTGATTGGCCCCCTGACATATAATTATTTTTAAGACTGAAGGGGAGAAAGATCATACAGGAAATTAGTTAACAGTAATTAGCAATCACTTATAGTTCTCATTTATAATGATGTAAATTTAATAAAATTATATATATATATATATATATATATATATATATATCATTAAAAACAAAATATAATCCTGATTTAATGTATCCCTTCTGCTCTTAAAAAAGCACAATATGTCTGAAAGACAAATATGTCTATTACTCTACATGTTTTAATAATTTTGTTAATATTACCTAATTTGCTTATCTTTTTTTCTGTAATCACTCTGCATTAAAGCAATTTTAAAAACTAGCTGTGAAATTGATGATTCTGTTGTTATTCTGACTGTTGTTGCCCTGGTGCCTTAGGATACGTCTGTCTAAACATAATTGAGAGGATGGATGCATTATTCTATGGAGGCCTCTGAAGAGAATAAATGATCCCAATATTATATTGAGAGAGATGGTTAAATCAGAGCTGGATAAGATTTTAACAACTCTGAGCTATTAGTTAAGTTCTTCCCAAACGAGCTTGATGGGCCGAATGGGCTCCTCTAATTTGTAAATTTCTTATGTTCTAAGATATACAGTACTGTGCAAAAGTCTTAGGCAGTCCAAAGAAATGTTTAAAGCTGTTTATCTGGGTAGCAAGTGTACTTTGGCTTAGAACAAATAACACAATTTAACATTAGAACGTGTAAATTAAGAGGAACACAATAAAAACTATTAATAATTTCTTCTCTTTTCTAAAAAGATACTGATATCTAGTCGGATGGCTAGATGAACACCGCTTCAGTTCCCAAACTTCTCCTCAGGGGCACCTCAGCCGTTCCATGATTTTGACAGATTGACTAGCTGTATGAGGTGTGCTAGTGGCCAAGTCAAAAAATACATGGCTGCACTGGACGGTCGCTACAAATACTAGGATGATGTTAGCAGAGGTTCTGAAATGGCTAAGCTGAGACACTTTGACAGGCATAATATCATAGTTTTACACCAACACGAGGACAATCTAAACATCGTTTTCTTTGCCTGCCTAAGATTTTTGCACAGTGCTGTACATGGAAGTCTCAATTCAACCCTATCCTTTCCTAAGTGCCATACTTCTGTTGAAAAAAGAAAATTACAGATTGGAAACCTTTTAATAAAGAAACTGTGATAGAAAATTCTTGATTATGCTAATCAGTAATCAATAATGGAATGTAGATGATTATGCAAAATGCATTACCTAATCAGTAATTAACAATTGAGTTTACAATGTGTTGTTGATTTACACATAGTGGTTGAAACAATGTAATTTACTTGTCATTAATTGAATGTATCAAACAAGAATGCAAATCTGCTTAAGTAAGAAATTTCTATTTTCTATAGAGGAACTAACATGTTTGCCATATATTGCTTGATCAGCAAGAGGCCCAGGTCAAAGCAAAGGCTTGACCTGAGAAGTAAGCTGTTGCAGAAGATATTATAAAATGAATGCATGGTATTGGATAATATAAAATGTAGAAAAAGAGAACAACGAGTCCTAGAATAATATAGCAAAAGGAAAAGTCCCAAATAGATAGACTTGTTCTAAGCTGATAGGTGGACCTTGAAAACGTAGAAGAAACTGGTATCTCCAAATGGCCAAACTTTCTTTGTACTGCCTGGACCTTGAAAGGCAGAAGTAACTGGAACGTCCAAAAATCCGATTTGTCCTTGATTTGTCAGATGACTGTCGCATTTTAGGCCATAAAAGATGTATGCATTTGTTGCTCGGGGAGCAGAACACAAGACGCATGCTTGCTGAGTGTCTGTTCCCTGTGAGCTCATCAAATAATAAAGTTCTGTCAAACACTTAAACATCGGACTTCGAGAAATTTCTTCCACAAAACACTCTGTTCTCGTTAACAATTTTTCAGTTATAAATTCCATATTATACACTTTCTTTCCTCTTTCTTTCCATTGTACTGTCGTGGGTGTCTGGGGTTTTAGCCAGGAGATCGTTATCATCCTCCTGGCAATTACAAGAAGAACTCTCTGTAATACAACCTTATTTTCATGCACTATATTCTGTGGCATAATTCCTAGTATGAAACGAGCTGGTTCAAGTGGTAATTTTATGTTCAAACATTTATTTTTTATCTCTTCCTGTATATTTTGCCAGTACTCTGACAGTTCTGGATAATCCCAAAAAATGTGGGTGTGGTCTCCTACCAGGTCACAACCCCTCCAATAAACCCCTGATTTGAGGTGTTACCAAACGTAGAGGTGAGAAGGGGAGTCTTAAAGTATCTCATCTTAACTTTCCAATCAAATTCCCACCATGTAGGACTGTTTGTTATTCTGTGTCCTTCTTTACATGAATGAGTCCAATCTTCATCGTTAATGATAGTATTCATCTCTAGTTCTCATTTCTCTTTATTAACACTGTTGACTCTTTTTGCAATATTTTATAAATATATGATATAATGTTCTTTTTAACCAATCCTTTAATTGTTCATATAAACAATATATTTGTTGACTGTAGGTATCTAAAACAATCGGGCACTGGGAGGCCACATTTATTTCTAAGATGTTCGAAGGACATTAGATCTCCTCCATCACACAACTGATCCAACTGGTTAAACCTCTTTTCTCCCCATGTCTTAAACCCTGTATCTAATTTAGATGGTAGAAAAAATCAACATTCTGTGCAATTTTCATTGATCTTGATATTGATGAAGGGCGTCCCAGCCTCTCTCTCACTTTTCAGAGCGTTTCCTATCCAAATGTTATTGATTTTATTTACTTTCCGTGTATCTTGATTAAAAATAATTGCTATGTCCAGCGGCAAATTTGGGCAGATACTCTGTTCCATTACCACCCACTGACCCTCCCTGTCCTGGGTAATCCATACCACTACTGATATAAGTTGGGCTGCCAAGTAATATTTTTTTTAATTAGGCAAGTCAGGACCCGCATTCTCTTTTGGGTTTAATAGTCTTTTCAGTTCAATCCTGGGTCTTTTGTTTTGCCAGGTAAATTTGGATAACCATTTATTGAGCGTTTTGAATGTAGATATAGGGACCCCTATGGGCAGGGACTGGAACATAAAGAGAAGCCTAGGTGGTATGTTCATTCTAATGCTCTCCACTCTCCCCAATAAGGATAGAGGGAGGATTTCCCATCTTTGAGATAATTCTTTATTTCACATAGTAATTTACCATAATTAGTTTTGTATAAGTATGATATACCAGGATCCCTCGGTATCTAAAGCCATAACTGTGGAATCAAATTTAGTATTTGCGAGCTTTAATGCAAAAAACATTCTCTGTAATATAAGTGTGGGTAGGTTACTGTAAAATTTGGACAAATCTTAAACTTAAGATGTGTAAGGTGTAGTGAACAGGGAGTTCAGTATAGGACTAAACATGCAAGGGAAGAAGTAGATAATTAGTGAAACTTTTGACCGGACTGGAGATCTGAGGAGTCATACACAGATAAATGGCACAGCAGATATTTTTGTCTGCTTTTGAGATGGTTGACGTGACATATTTTCCGACGCGCGCTCTCTGTCCGCTGGTGGGAGTGTGCTCACCTGTCTGCATCGGGGCGGAAGTCCGCCATGCGCAATACAGAGAGCAGAGGAGAATTGTAAATACACAACCGTGTAGACGAGACAAAAATGACAAGCATTTGTGTAAATAAGATAAATAGCATAAGGCTATTTCATTTGTTTAATAAAAGTACAATGTATAGACTTGTTCTATAGGAAAAGTAACCTTAAGAACATAAGAAATTTACTAACGAGAGGAAGCCATCCGGCCCATCAAGCACTTTTGGGAAAAACTTACCTAACAGCTCAGAGTTGGTAAAATCTTATCTAGCTCTGATTTAAAGAAACCCAGGGTTTTAGCTTGCGCTACACTAGTAGGAAGACTATTCCATACTCTAACTACACGCTGTGTAAAGAAGTGCTTCCTCAAATTCGTTTTAAAATGTTCTCCCGCTAAATTCTACTTGTGGCCACGAGTTCTAGTATGTCATGTCACTCACCATCCAGACCTGTTAGAATCTTATATAACTGGCTCATGCCCCCACTTAGTCTGAACAGATTCAGCTCAACTAACCTGTCCTCATAAGACATTCCGCTAAGACTGGGAATCATTCTCGTAGCCCTACGTTGCACCTTTTCCAAGGCAGCAATGTCCATCTTAAGGTATGGTGACCAAACCTGCACACAATATTCTAGGTGGGGTCTTACCAAGGAATTATACAATCATAGCATCACTTCCTTTGACTTAAACTCCACACACCTAGAGATGTAACCCAACATTCTATTTGCCTTTTTTATTGCTTCCCCACACTGGCGAGAGTGGGACATGGAAGCATCAACATACACACCGAGGTCTTTCTCATAATCAGCTACCTTTATTTCAGTGGAACCCATAAAATATCTGTACTTTATATTTCTGCCATATTTCTGGATGTGGCAGTGTGTGAGGAGATGGAGACTCTGATAAAGTATCATAAGGCTAATAAGAACACAGAAAGGTGTAACAAGAAAAGGAGTGAGCAACTGGAGGTTCTGAGGTTATGGCAAAGGGAGAGGCCTGGAGAAAAGAGCAGAAAGTGATGAGAGAGTGATGAGTGAGAATCAGGCAGGAGTCAAAGGTGAAACAGAGCAGGAGGAGTTACGACTTCCTCTGTATCAGGGACTGTATCTGTTAGTAGAAGGGCCACCTCTGATATTTAAGGGCCACTTTCCAGTAATAGAGGGCAAGGTAAAGTTCAGAGGGGAAGAAACAGAAGGATGAAGAAAGTTGTTTATATGGGTACAGGGAAGTGAGCGACCAGCGGCGGCAGACCGTGAAGGAAGGACTGCGAAGGAGTGATATAATAATAGAAGGCCAGGCATGTGGGTTTAAGAAAAAAGGGGGTGATATGAAGGTGGGGTGCGGAGCAAGTGGTAGGGCTGCAGAAGGGCTGATGCATCTGATGGACAGCCCTAACCCTCCATGTAGAGGATGGAGTCAGTTTCAGGAGAAGGAGATAGAAACGGATAGTGAGGAAGGAGTAGAGGAGGATAATGCAGATCATAGAACAGTGGGAAGCAGGAGGGCTGTGAGACCCCCGATAGGGACACTCTGATGCTCCCCCTGGTGGCGAAAGGAGCACAGACACAGTATGTACCATGGGCAGAACAGTCCTGGCAGACGGAGCTTGAAAATGGATGAAAGTATTTGAGGAGGAAACTATGGGACGGCTCTTGGTGATGGGGGACATAAAAGCGGTTCAGGCTTGTGTCCTGGGGGTAGACGGAATGGAGAGAATGCTGGCAGTGGTGACAGGGACTCCGTGATTGAGTGTGGCTGAAATGAAGGAGGAGCCCGTAAAGGAGGGGGAGAGCCCAGCTGCCTATCTGCAAGCCCAAGAAAAGCGGTGGAGCACTGAGACAGAGCAGGACCTACAGGATTCGGTGTTCAGAGGTCTGTACCGGAGGGCACTGCAGGACACGCTCCTGAAGCCAGTGAGAAGCAGGCTAAGGCAAGTGGTGGCGCTTATTACTATTCCTGAGAAGCAGCTGATCCACGCTATTGACTTGTACAGAGAGGAGGAGGACTCTGCTGAAGAGCATGAGAGGGAGCTGACGAAGAAATTGAGTCAGTCACCGCCAAAAAAACAAGGACACTAATTGGCCTCCGGTTCCTAATTAGAACAGGTGAGTAGATACAATGGATGGGGGTTTCCTCAGAGGGTACCCATTTACTCACAAATTTGATGATCCTAGACCCTGGGGAGACTGGGGAACAGGCTGATTCAGCTGGTGTGCTGGAGCTGTGATCAGCATAGACACACCTGTCCAACCTGCATGTTCCAGAATCTTGCATGACAACAGACTGGATAATATTAGGCCCTGAGGGAGTAGCCATTCAGATACGGAGGACTGGTGGGAATGGTACAACACACCAGAGGAGGAGCCCCCCTTAGCAGTGGCTTTTAATCAGCCCACGCTAAATCTGGGAGAAATGATGGGGCGAGCAAAGCAGGTGGTTTGGGTGCCGACAGAACATGAAGGAGTGCAGGCAGCGGCAGGAGAGAAGCTGGTAAGGAGTCAGTCGAGTGCAGAGAGTGTAGGAGATTTCAGAGGTTTGTGGTTGTGGAGCATGATTGGAGTGCAGTGTGAAGGGAAATAAAGGACAGAGGAATATTGGCAGGAGATGGAAGTGCCTGAGGAGGTGTGGTTCCGCTTTGGAACCCCGCCCCTCCCATCTGTGGTCAACCTTCCCCTTCTCAGTCTCTTATTTCTGGCCAGACGTGAGATCTTCGTGGTTTATGCAGCGTGCAAGCGTTTTTCCCCTCCTTGTGTTCCTGTCTTCCTGTGTACCGATCTCTGCTTCACCTCCTTGGCTCCGAATCATGCCTGGCGCGCTTACTGCCAGCTACGATCAGCCGACCTGGATTACCGACAGCGTCTGCCGTTTCAGCCCTCTGACAGCCGACGCCGGACCCCCGGTTACATAGGATGGATGGATGGATTCGAGCTTGTATTTGAAATAGAAATATCGCAGCAGTTCTCAGGCAAGAGCTGGACATATTTATTTTTCAGCTTGTTTTTGGTAAAAGCAAGAAATATAAGCTTTGTGCGTCTGTACTCTGGTCTTACTCCCTGCACACACTGATGGCACGGAAGGACAGTCACTGCAGTCACCTATTCTCACACTGACTTTCTCCTTTAAGTGCTGATACTGCAGAAGAAGATGGATCATTTGCTTGCTTGCTTAATAACCACAAGCACCCATATTGCAGAATGAATGAGACTGAAGTGGATGGAAGGCCACGTCATTCTGTCTGCAGTGAAAGAAATAATAGGAGTTGGAATTGATTATGATTATGGAGAAAATGGCTGGCTATGGTGAGAAAGCTGTGGAAATTTGTGCCAATTCACATCGGTGAGGGCATAAAGGGTAATTTCTTTCAGTATGGGACGAATTCACATATTTGTGCGAGGAAGGTAACAAAAGTTCACTAAAGTACACAATATTAAATTTGAATATCTTTAATTAAAATGTTATGTACAGTATAACACTGCACCTTTTAACACTTTGCATGTCTGGCAGTGAAGGTCACATTCAGTTTGCTGAATGTATTCTCAGTTTTAAATGGTCGGCCTATTTTTCCTTCTGCTGGATGATGTACCCAGTTATCTTATAACCAAAGAGTATAATGAACAAGTTGATGTTCTCTGTGTCTGATACCTGTACCTGTTTGGCAAAGCAGTATGTAGTTACTGCCTACATTTTTGGCTGTGCATGTGTGATTTTGATGGGAATATTATATTTTTATATCTGTGTGTAGATTTTTTCAGCAATAATTGAGTTTATCCTTCTGTACAGTATTTAAGGTTTTGGTAATTCATCATTTATTTGTATTTGTGCAGTGTGCAGTTACCAGGTTATAAATAAACAAATAAATAAATGTGACATCAGAAGAGATGTACAATGACAGTAAAATGTGTGAAAGTAATGGAATGTGAAAAATGTGTGTGAGTCTCCACATGTATAAAGCGGCTGTATACCATAAGGAAAAGGAGCAATGGATGAATTACATAAAGTGCTTACTGTCCAAAACGACAATGAGTCATGTTCGGCGTAACATAAATATTCAGTGAGTTAACCCTTCGAACTCGACAAACGCAAGATGCGTTTTTCGCACCTATTAATCTGAAGCTCTTAACTTTGGATATGCATAATGCACAGACAAGAATCATGTCTTTGGAATCAAGAGAACTATCAGCTAACTTCACCAAGTCACCATATGGATGCAAAATCAAAGATTTCTGCCTGGCACTAAGCATGTATTCCTCTGTCACGTCACCGGTGGGAAGTAGGACCCAAATGCAAGCTGTAGGGCAGAATCCCCTTCGTGGGGTTTTATTGACAGGCAGGTTTGGGCACAGAGACGCAAACAGACAAGGACACAACTGGAGAAGATAGGACTGGGCACTTTACCAGACTAAGGAATGGGAAAACACAAGGAAGCTGATAGTGACTGACAGAAGGGGAGGAACATGGGATGAGACTAATAGACACCAAGCGTGGCTCATCAGGGAGGAGAACTGGAGGGTAAGGTTGATTAAATGGGCAAGATATGACAGTAAACGCCCCCCTCCCAATCCTGTGCCCTCCGGGTACAAGGGCATCATTGAGGGGACACACAGACCAGGGCAAAACCAAGGACAACAGGGGAGACTAACCCCCAGGACACAAATCATGACAGGCCAGGTAATCCAACAGGGATGCTGACTATGGACCAAAAGACAGACAGTGGGTGTCAGTGGGTAAGTGGGAACAAAGGACACAGTAGAAGGAGACAAAAGGGAGGGATTGGGCATCAAAAGGACCAAAGACGACACAGGGACAGACAAGGCAGGACACAACCAGACAAGACAGGCAAGCAACGGAACCAGTGCAACAATAATATGGCCAGGAGAGGGGAACCTAAAGCGGGAAGCAAGAGTGACTGGAGTGGGGGCTGGAACAGTGAAATCAGGCTAAGAGGTGAAACCAGGGAGAGCCACGGGGAAGCAAGACTACAGACCAAAGACTGAGGTATTAGGAGGGGCAAGACACTAGGTAGCATGGGAGGTAAAGTGAACAGTTCAGGGCCTCTGATGGGCTCCGGGGTGCCGCAGAAGGGTCACGGCCAGGGGGGCCTTTGGAATCCTGTCTGGGTCTGTAGAAGCTCTACTCGTCTGCGGCAGCCGAGGGAAGAACAGCATCGGTAGACGGCGAGGGGTTGGCAGAGTCGGAGGGTGTCGAGGGGCAGGCAGGACAGGAACTGGACCAAACCAGGGACCTTGCAAAACAAAAGCACAGGCCAGTATCAGAGCCATAAGGAGACCGGAGGTGGTTCCTTTTGGGAACCATTGGATGGGATACCCTGAAAGACCATCATGGACCAAGCCTGGATCAGGAGGCAGGTCTGGGTAGCATACCCTCGTTTTTTCCTCCCGGAGCTGAGCCCACGACTGGATTTCTGTTGACCCTGCCGTTGTCGCGGCGATAGCCTCCTCGGCTGGGGAAACTTTGGCCACGGGGCTGACACCACGGAGTGGGACTCAGGTCAAGACCTGGAGGCTCCCACTCCATGTCCTCCGGGGGAATGTCCTCCAGGTCAGCCCCCTCTGGGCTGGCATTGTCCGGAGAGTCTGATGCCAGGCTGGTGATGCCTTAATCCAGGCTGGCTGTGCCTTAATCCATACTAAATGTAATTAAACATAATGAAATTTAAAAGAATAAAATGGTAATTAGAGGAAAATTTAACGTGTAAGTTTTAAAAAAATGGGCTTTTCCTTTTATCCAGATGTCTGCAAGCGCTGTGACTGTGATGAATGGTGACGCATGAGATCCTGAGAATGGGCGACGCTTCCAAGGATGGGTGGCAGGTGGCATTTCCCAGGAATTACAGGCAGGAGATGCCTGAGGAGCTCTCCTGGAGGGAAGACAGAAAGAGAAGAAGGGAACAAGCAGAGGCTGTGGGGAGAAAAAGGCTGCAGAACCAGTTAAAGTTGTACAGGTGGATTGTACAAATGCCCTCAAGTCTTGGTCCACGAGGGTACCCGTTTTTAATTTACAAAAAAACAATACATTTTAAAAAATCTTAAGGCTCATCATTAACATCTTTCTAGTAGTTAAAACACATACAATCGATTAACTTACCTGGTGATTTTGGAACTTCCGACTCCAAAGCAAAATGTAAAGTAAATGCAGCGTTCTACTTGGGGAAAAGGGATAAATTAAAGGGTTAACTTTGGAATCTAAAACAAAAACAGCAATATCATATCAAGGGTCTTCAATACCTTTTTCCTGTGTCTGCTCCCTTTACATGTAGATACTGAATGTGAAAAAGGCAAGAGCTGGACAGGCCCTGCCTTATTGAGTTGAGGGAATGCAAACAACCCCGCATGCGAGTGGGGAGAAACCAGGCACAAACGCAGTAGGCCTCAGAACAAAGGTAGCTTTATTTCATGGGGCCTTTCCAGCCTCACCTCAAGCTGTTACCCCTCTCTCTTGGCCTTGACATGCCCATAATCCACACAGGCCACAGCATGACAAAAACAACAAAAATAAATAAATAAATAAAAAACAAACAACAATTAGACCAAAAGAAAGACCACCAACCACCCTTTTTACTCTAATCCCCTGCCCTTATATACGGCTTACCATTAAACTAATTGGGACAGCCCAACGACAAGGGGAAACCAGTTGGAGTTTCATGTACTAACAACATACATTACAACACATACATTTAACATGGAACACATCATAATAGCTGGCCCTTAAGCATTACCGTCCCCTGCTCTTTCACACAGAACATCCCACCTCACACAACAAAAGCAAGAACAAACAACCTTTCTCACCTATTCCCCCCCCCCCCTTTGTGCCAAACCTTCACCTTCCCCTGTTCCACCCTGGGCTATAAGGGAACCTTCCCCAGACGGCGCGCGCTTCCGCAGGGAACCCATATGCCGAGGGACCAGAGGAAACAGCAACCGGGGTGGAAGTTGGTGAGAGACTTCTGCTGATTTACCCAAGTTCTCCCTTTACCATGGCCGATGGATAAAACTAGAACAGTGGGTACCTCACAGCTCTAAGTTATTGCCTTGAATAAAGAAAGAAATAAACCAAACAGCACACTAAGCATGGACTATTATTTTGTGGTGCGCAGGGGATGATGGGATGTGTAGTCCGCCAATTCAATAAACTTCAACACACAATACACTACCATAAACCACTAACATCTGACTCCTTGACCCCCCAAATGCTACTACCAACCCAAGTCATAGAGAAACCCCTTCCCTTTTTACACTGATATAAACACGTACCTATAAAATATATTATGTTTAGTTTATAAGCTTATTTCATTACAACAAACAAGCACAATCCATAAGTGCACTAGGCCTAACACATGGTTCAGAAGCCTCCTACCCCACCTTACACCAGCCACATGGACACCATCTGTCCAACCTCAGCGTCTTGTGCCTCCTGAAACGCCACCTCAGTTTCTTCTTCTTCCTCACATCCTTCTTCCTGAATGGTTTCCAGCCATGATCTGCCTCCTTGTGACACAATAGATCCCAAAGCATTCCCTCTACTTTTCTCTCCTTCTCCCTTAACCTCCTCCACATTCACTCCTACCTCACATCCATTCTCCTCACCTCCATTTACCATATGCATTCCATTCATACCAGCCTCCGCCCCCTCCATCTCACCATTGGACGCCCCTTTCTGATACCTCCACATTTTCCCAAGTAGCCCTTCCCAATCCCTCCTTATCCCCCCCAACCTGGACAGTGGGGGTGTCGCTCGTGAGCACTCCTCCACACCGTCTCCCCAGTCGATCACCTCGTCACACAGGTTCCAGGCATCCCAGTACTGGGTGTTGATCCAGGCAACCGCTGTCTGAATTTGCTTTCTGAGGAGTAAATGATAGATAGTTAACCAGATATTTACAGTGATAATTAAATGAATAAAGACCAGACAGATCTTCAACCATACAGAAAATACAGTTGCTATAATTATTATAATCATGGGCGTAAACTTTACTTCTGTCATTATTATTGTAGCATGGAGACTGTGTCATTATGCTTATTTTCAAAGTTTTTCTCAGGTTCAGTGACAAAGCAGATTTTTCTTCAAAACTATTTATTGCATTTTTTGTTATGTTGTTTACGGTCAAGCCATCAACATTCAATAAAATTTAAACATGACTATTATTGTGAAAAAGATATAAAAAAAGTAATGTTTTGTATCAAAATCAACAATTAAATAATCAATTTACAGTAACTGTTCTATGCAACATAAAAAACATCTGCAATTTAAAGCAAACTTACATTAATGAATAGACACTAAACAAAAGTACCAAATGTGTTTTTCCTGGTATCACTGGGCCCCACACTCTTACCATATGTTGTTTATGTTAAAGTTGTCCAGCTCGTCTTTCTGCATATTGCAGACTAATAGACTGTGAAGTCTGTCTTGACCCATAGTAGCCCTTAGCCATGTTTTTAGTCTGCGCAATGCACTGAAGCTCCTCTCAGCTTCACATGAGGACACTGGAACCACCAACAAAATTCTGACAAGGACCTCAATCTGGTCAAACAAGCCTGAAGGGCCAGTGCTTTGGACAGGATCTTAGTCCGTATTCAATAAGCCTTTAGGTGAAAGGAGGTGTAAGAATGAGGATCTTTCCCCTTTTTTAGCATGAGAAATATTAGCTTGGGCAAGAGGTTCAGGTTGTTGAACATGTCCAATAGGAGAGAGGACAACTGGGGCCATAACTTTTTATAGAACTCTGAAGGAAAGCCATCGGGTCTGGGACATTAACCACTTTGCGAAGCAGCCGCCATGGTGGTCAGTTCAGTTACAGTGATAGTGACATCTAAATCATTCACAGCCACACATTCCTATGAAGGAATGGCTAAATCCCTAAAGAAACTATTGAACTCTAGACAACAAGTGAGAGGAGAAAAGCTTGAATGCATTATTCATTTCTAGAGGATTTGCTCGTAATAATGAGACCTTGTTTGCATCAGTAGTTCAGCAGTATGTTGAGACACTAGAAATTCATACTCTGCTTGTATCGTTAGGTGCTCCTTATAAACATCAGCAGATGGGGAGAAACATATCAATTGTCAAGATCTGCTTCACGCTGTGTTAAATATGCCATCTTCTCCTTCCACAGCTCTCTATTATTGCTTACATATCAGATAATCTGCCCACTGGTATCAGTCTGCAAGGTTTCCAGCGATATGGAAACAAATGCATCTGGAGATTTATTTAAAGAAAGAAAATTGGCAATTTGTTGTGAAATAAAATCAACAAAGAAAGCAACTGAGTGTTGAACCGTCAAGGACACCATGTTCTAACAAAATTTTCGAGGAGACTGGAGCATGATCTGAGAAAGCTATTTTATCATAGCTACTTAGATATTGAGCAAGAAGTCTTATCAACTAAGAAATAGTCAATTTGGGTAAACGTGTGATGAATCTGAGAGAAAAAAACTATACTCTTTTCGAGTGGGATTAAAGAATTGTGAAAACACCTGACACATTAAATTCTTTGGTAAAAGAATTTATCATTTCGACAGATTTTGAAGGCAGAGCTATCTTGGGGGATGGATGATCTAATTTTGGATTAAAGCGACAATTTAAATCACTCCCCAAGATAAGGTGATATTTAGAGGTATCAGGTACCAGTGAGAACAGACGCTTAAAGAAAATATCATCGCAATTAGGAGCACATGCGTTAACCAATAGTACAGGTGTAATGAACAATAAACTAGTAATTATGACAGATCTCCCATTTGGATTGGGAATCCACATCAGATATGCAAAGAACAAAGGGAATAGATGTATGCAACAATATTGCTACGTCCCTTGCTCTACAGCAGAAAGACTGTAGAATGATAGATGTGATCTGCCCATCCACACCTGTCGTCTGATGGTTTAAAATGAGTTTCTTGAAAGAGCATCATACGAGCCCTTCAGTGATAAAGGTATTGCAGTATTTCACAGTGTTTGATAGGATTATTAAGGCTGTTATAGTTAAAACTAAGCAATTTACAATAGTATCCCCCTACACCTCCCTGGTGAGTCCCAGGTTAATCATTACTAAGGCGTACTCCTAACTGAAGTCTGCTATGAAAATTTGGGTTGAAGGCTGTGGCGCAATATGTTAGACTGACTGAAATAAAGCAGAGAAAACGTAATATAAAGAAGTAAGGAAAATTAAAGGTTAAAATGCACGGTAATTTCTTGTCATATCGCCGCAAATGCACATAAAGTACGTACGAATTCACACTGTTACAACAACCGATTGCTGCACATATCGCTTTTAAAGGTGAATGCGTACTTGCTTACCAGTTATATCCATCCCTGCGTATATAGCTAACAGAATGTCAAACACCATTGCTGTGCTCTAGAACTTGCAAAGTAACTTGCTTGCCTGCTAGTGGCACTCCAGTACATTTCTAAAAGCCTGCTCAGGCAGTGCCATCTTGTGGTTTGTCATATGTAGAAGCCTCAACAAGCCAAAAATCAGCTACTTTTTTTTCCAAAGGACAAAATTAATTTGTATCAGCTAAATGTATGAGTTTTTATAGCCACCGAGCTTATCTTATTGGAAGACAAAGCAGGACATTCACGTATCATGTAATTAATTTAAGAAAGCGGTATTTTGCCTCATTACGCGTGTATTTAAGCTGCAGTGTGGTGGAAGCTTATTACCTTTGAATAACATTCCTTTAAATATTATGCCTCAGCTCCATTTGCTTGAATAAAATAACGCTTCCTATTGTACTGAACATTCGCTATACAATTTGTTTTTATGAAACTTTCTTTAACATTTAAAAGAAACGTAGAACTTTCTACATCTGAACTACATAGCACGTCTTCGACATTCCCCGGTTAAATGGACGTTACGCAAGAGTTATGACGTAATACGCACGTAGCGTAATACAACTCATTAGCCAATTTCAACGTACGTACTATTACATTAATGTTAAGCGGACAGTGGGAGTAGTTTCCATAGAAACAACGTAAATATTCTTTACCGTTTGCAGCACAGCAAACTCTACGAATGAAAATGGCGCTCAATTGAGCAGTTTGTTAGCTCTCCAAAATTTCCTTTTATTCTTCAAATTATATTATGCTACTTTGATTATTTACTCTTTTATACTATACTAATGTAGTACATGTCGATAAAATTATTGCATGTTTTTAATGTCATTAAAACTTGTGGTCTTTATTTTTATTGGGGGTGCTCTTATATCGAAGTGATGATGATAGACAGCTATTTGGTTAGTAAAATCTTCCCAAACTTCAAAAAATGTCACTGATCCCTAAAACGGCGGTGTAATTTGCCGGGGTGTCCACGATAAAATATGCGGAATGGTGGGAGATTGGCTATGCGAACGGAAATCCGGCACTAAACAATACAGACAGTTTTCTTTTTAATACGGCGCGAACCCGTAATAAACAGGACGGTAGGCACAGCCCGCCCCCCCCTGAGCACTGAGCGCGGACTGTACCGGTACACTGACCGGGGGCTGGGAACCCTTACGGTAATGGATGGTAAAATGTTTACCTAAAATGTTTAAGTAATTTGGGGCATTGCTTTCGTAATAAGGTAAATGCTTCAAGCTGACTATTGCATTTTTAAAAAAACAATGTTGCACAGAATTTAAAAAATACTCTTAGTTTCATCAGTGTTAACACAGTTCTCAGTAGCATTCATCTGGGTTTTCACTTGTGGAGCGCTGTTGTTTCCTATTCCATGTTAGTTATAATCGCCAGCACAGTTTTTTTTTCTGTAAACCCCACAATTTCCATTTTCCAAACCGCTTATCTTACTGGGTCTCGGGGTGTCCGGAGCCTATCCTGAAAGCAATAAACCCCACAATTATTCATTATAATCCATCCATCCATCCACTTTCCAAACCGCTTATCCTACGGAAGCAATAAACCCCACAATTACTCATTATAATCATGGGCGTAAATCGCGGAGGGGACGGAGGGAACATGCCCCCCCACCCCCATCCGAGAGTTGTCCCCCCCCCAATAAATTATTTAAAAAAACGCACTCTCTATTATGAAAAATATATATACGTATACCTAAAATAATTGTGTAAGTAGAAAATAAAACAAACCCAAATAATGCATTTAGAAACAGTTGCGTCCCCCCCCATTCCTCACAGTGGTTTGGCCCGCTGCCTGCTTTCTCAGTTCATCTCACCTACTCTACACACACGAGTCAGGTGTGTGGCTGCGGATCTATTAACGTTGAATTCCAGTAAGTAGGGTATTTTATTCACTTTAAATAAAGAGATTATCTTTAATGTAGTTAATGCATACTCATTCATAAATTAGTTTCGGCAAAAAAGCTGATTACCGATGTAATTTCCCATGAATTTGATATATTAGCGACTAAAATATTACTTGTGTAGTTAACGTTCGCTTGTTTACAATAACTTGTTCCATAGTGCACTGCAACTAACGCGCCAAAGCAGTTTCCAATGCATTGTTTTATTTGTGACGACCTGGCATAATATTAACTTAACATTAACGGCCACAGTTAGCATATTGTTTAGCTGTGCATTTACTAAATGAGCACTGTGCTACGTCCAAACTGACCCCACTGTATTTTTTTGTATAATCAGTTTCTATTCTGTTCTTAAGTGTCTTAATTCATTTTAAATACAAATTGAAACTTTTTTTAATTCCTTGTTTTTATTGTTGTGATTATTTTATGTTAGTTTTACTTTCTTTGTGTAAAGCACTTTGAATTACCATTGTGTATGAAATGTGCTACAGCATAAACTCGCCTTGCCTTGCAGTGTCATAGACTAGGTAAAATGACAGAGAAAAGGAAAATGGACATAGGAACATTTTTCAGTGCACCTAAACGCCAAGTAACGAAACGAAAAGTTCACATATTATGGCAATTTGGCTTTAAGAATGGGTACTTATGACTACTAATGTCACAATATCAATCGCAGGCAAAGGAGACAGAAATTATTGAGGGACAGGTAGAGCAGGGTCATTCAGATGTACAGTGTCAGGTAAGTGTGTTGTGCTTTTATTGAAGGGATAAGGACAGAATTTTTTTTTGGATGAACAATTTCTTTAATGTTTTCTGAGTTGTGGCTGTTCAGTAGATGAACATCACAGGCTCACCAATTTACAGTATGATCTGTCAATTTAACAAGTGTAATGTAAACAAGTTGAGTATTATGAGTATGGAAAACATCTTTTCCTGCATTATTTCTGCTTTAGGAGTCAGTCTGTTCTGAGACAGTGAGAGTAGAGGAAGGGGCAGATTCAGAACCAGGGAGGGAGCCGGAGACAGCAGAACAAAGAGATGATATTGCCAGCAGCAGCACAGGGAGCACAGTTTTTAGTTTAGATCTCAGTGCCTGCACAACTACCTCCCCAGTGTATCGAAAAACAAATGTTTTCAAAGAAGTCATTGACATTTCAAGAGAAATCGTATCAAGACTTTCCATGGCTAAATTACAGTCCATCAGTGTAAGGGGTGTTATGTTTTTACTTCAGCAAAGGTGTTTCAAACCAGTCCTCTTTAGGTCATAGACCTGATGCCGCTTTCGTTAGTACAGGCTTTAGAAATTGGAAGAAAGCCACTGAAAAATGTACAGCACACCAGACCTCTCAAGCCCACCAACATTATGTGACTGTCACTTAGGGGTGGGAATCTTTAGGTACTTTGCGATCCGATCCAATTACGATTCTGGGATCCACGATCCGATTCCAAAACGATTCTTCATATACAGTACATTTTTTTTGCAAATATGCTTAATTCAAATTTAAAATTATATGTTTTTTGTTCATAGTTAGAATCTCTGTTTGACAGTATTTCAATTTTAAAAATGACAAAGTGGAATAAAGACTTGTATTGCTTTTATTTTAACAATTATATTCAGGATGAGCAATTACTAAGGACGATTGTAACAACAAATGGGTTGTTTTCAGTTTGTTTAGAACCTTTTAACAAAGGAAGGAATGTCTTTTATTTATTTTTGTTTAGAACCTTTAGAATTATCTTCAGAGCTGCAATGAATTATCTTTCAATCAGACTGCAAAAAATATCAACATACAAATTAAATAACTTAAATATCCAACATCTCACTATAGTTTATCTATTGTCGATAAGAGCAGTTGATAAGAGACTTCTTGCTCAATATCTGAGTAGCTATGATAAAATAGCTTTCTCAGATCATGCTCCAGTCTCCTCGAAAATTTTGTTAGAACATGGTGTCCTTGACGGTTCAACACTCAGTTGCTTTCGTTGTTGATTTTATTTCACAACAAATTGCCAATTTTCTTTCTTTAAATAAATCTCCAGATGTATTTGTTTCCATATCGCTGGAAACCTTGCAGACCGATACTAGTGGGCAGATTATCTGATATGTAAGCAATGATAGAGAGCTGTGGAAGGAGAAGATGGCATATTTAACACAGCGTGAAGCAGATCTTGACAATTGATATGTTTCTCCCCATCTGCTGATGTTTATAAGGAGCATCTAACGATACAAGCAGAATATGAATTTCTAGTGTCTCAACATACTGCTGAACTACTGATGCAAACAAGGTCTCATTATTACGAGCAAATCCTCTAGAAATGAATAATGCATTCAAGCTTTTCTCCTCTCACTTGTTGTCTAGAGTTCAATAGTTTCTTTAGGGATTTAGCCATTCCTTCATAGGAATGTGTGGCTGTGAATGATTTAGATGTCACTATCACTCTCACTGTAACTGAACTGACCACCATGGCGGCTGCTTCGCAAAGTGGTTAATGTCCCAGACCCGATGGCTTTCCTTCAGAGTTCTATAAAAAGTTATGGCCCCAGTTGTCCTCTCTCCTATTGGACATGTTCAACAACCTGAACCTCTTGCCCAAGCTAATATTTCTCATGCTTAAAAAGGGGAAAGATCCTCATTCTTACACCTCCTTTCACCTAAAGGCTTATTGAATACGGACTAAGATCCTGTCCAAAGCACTGGCCCTTCAGGCTTGTTTAACCAGATTGAGGTCCTTGTCAGAATTTTGTTGGTGGTTCCAGTGTCCTCATGTGAAGCTGAGAGGAGCTTCAGTGCATTGCGCAGACTAAAGACGTGGCTAAGGGCTACTATGGGCCACGATGGACTTAACAGTCTGTTAGTCTGAATATGCAGAAAGATGAGCTGGACAACTTTAACATAAACAACATATGCCAGGAGTTTGTGGGGCCCCGTGATACCAGGAAAAACACATTTGGTACTTTTGTTTAGTGTCCATTCATTAATGTAAGTTTGCTTTAAATTGCAGATGTTTTTTTTTTTTTGCATAGAACAGTTACTGTAAATTGGTTATTTAATTGTTGATTTTGATGCAAAACATTACTTATGTGATATCTTTTTCACAATAATAGTCATGTTTAAATTTTATTGTATGTTGATGGCTTGACCGTAAACAACATAACAAAAAATGCAATAAATAGTTTTGAAGAAAAATCTGCTTTGTCATTTAACCTGAGAAAAACTTTGAAAATAAGCATAATGACACAGTCTCCCTGCTACAATAGTAATGACAGAAGTAATGTTTTTCACTGTGAGGACAAATCTTCATAAGTACAATTTGACTGTATTATTTGTGTCCCCTTCAAAAATTGCTTATGAGAAATGTTATATTTATTGTCCCCCCCTACTGTTAAATGAAATTTACTCCCATGATTATAATAATTATAGCAACTGTTTTTTTATGGTTGAAGATCTGTCTGGTCTTTATTCATTTAATTATCACTGTAAATAGTTGGTTAACTATCTATCATTTACTCCTCAGAAAGCAAATTCAGACAGCGGTTGCCTGGATCAACACCCAGTACTGGGATGCCTGGAACCTGTGTGACGAGGTGATCGACTGGGGAGACGGTGTGGAGGAGTGCTCACGAGCGACACCCCCACTGTCCAGGTTGGGGGGGATAAGGAGGGATTGGGAAGGGCTACTTGGGAAAATGTGGAGGTATCAGAAAGGGGCGTCCAATGGTGAGATGGAGGGGGCGGAGGCTGGTATGAATGGAATGCATATGGTAAATGGAGGTGAGGAGAATGGATGTGAGGTAGGAGTGAATGTGGAGGAGGTTAAGGGAGAAGGAGAGAAAAGTAGAGGGAATGCTTTGGGATCTATTGTGTCACAAGGAGGCAGATCATGGCTGGAAACCATTCAGGAAGAAGGATGTGAGGAAGAAGAAGAAACTGAGGTGGCGTTTCAGGAGGCACAAGACGCTGAGGTTGCCCAGTTGGACAGATGGTGTCCATGTGGCTGGTGTAAGGTGGGGTAGGAGGCTTCTGAACCATGTGTTAGGCCTAGTGCACTTATGGATTGTGCTTGTTTGTTATAATGAAATAAGCTTATAAACTAAACATAATATATTTTATAGGTACGTGTTTATATCAGTATCTACATGTAAAGGGAGCAGACACAGGAAAAAGGTATTGAAGACCCTTGATATGATATTGCTGTTTTTGATTTAGATTCCAAAGTTAACCCTTTATTTAATTTATCCCTTTTCCCCAAGTAGAATGATGCATTTACTTGTAATCTGTATTATTTTGCTTTGGAGTCGGAAGTTCCAAAATCACCAGGTAAGTTAATCGATTGTATGTGCTTTATCTACTAGATAGATGTAAATGATAAGCCTTAAGATTTATTTTAAATTAATTTATTGTTTTTTTGTAAATTAAAAACAGGAACCCTCGTGGACCAAGACTTGAGGGCATTTGTACCATCCAGCTGTACAACTTTAACTGGTTCTGCAGTCTTTTTCTCCCCACAGCCTCTGCTTGTTCCCTTCTTCTCTTTCTGTCTTCCCTCCAGGAGAGCTCCTCATGCATCTCCAGCCTGTAATTCCTGGGAAATGCCACCTGCCACCCATCCTTGGAAGCGTCGCCCAGTCTCAGGATCTCATACGTCACCATTCATCACAGAGTCACAGCGCTTGCAGACATCTGGATAAAAGGAAAAGCCCATTTTTTAAAACTTACACGTTAAATTTTCCTCTAATTACCATTTTATTCTTTTAAATTTCATTATGTTTAATTACATTTAGTATGGATTAAGGCACAGCCAGCCTGGATTAAGGCATCACCAGCCTGTCATCAGACTCTCCGGACAATGCCAGCCCAGAGGGGGCTGACCTGGAGGACATTCCCCCGGAGGACATGGAGTGGGAGCCTCCAGGTCTTGCCCTGAGTCCCACTCCGTGGTGTCAGCCCCGTGGCCAAAGTTTCCCCAGCCGAGGAGGCTATCGCCGCGACAACGGCAGGGGCAACGGAAATCCAGTCGTGGGCTGAGGTCCAGGAGGAAAAAACGAGGTTATGCTACCCAGACCTGCCTCCTGATCCAGGCTTGGTCCAAGATGGTCTTTCAGGTTATCCCATCCAATGGTTCCCAAAAGGAACCACCTCCGGTCTCCTCATGGCGCTGGTACTGGCCTGTGTTTTTGTTTTGCAGGGTCCCTGGTTTGGTCCAGTTCCTGTCCTGCCTGCCCCTCGACACCCTCCGACTCTGCCAACCCCTCGCCGTCTACCGATGCTGTTCTTCCCTCGGCTGCCACAGACGAGTGGAGCTTCTACAGACCCAGACAGGACTCCAAAGGCCCCCCTGGCCGTGACCCTTCTGCGGCACCCCGGAGCCCATCAGAGGCCCTGAACTGTTCACTTTACCTCCCATGCTACCTAGTGTCTTGCCCCTCCTAATACCTCAGTCTTTGGTCTGTAGTCTTGCTTCCCCGTGGCTCTCCCTGGTTTCACCTCTTAGCCTGATTTCACTGTTCCAGCCCCCACTCCAGTCACTCTTGCTTCCCGCTTTAGGTTCCCCTCTCCTGGCCATATTATTGTTGCACTGGTTCCGTTGCTTGCCTGTCTTGTCTGGTTGTGTCCTGCCTTGTCTGTCCCTGTGTCGTCTTTGGTCCTTTTGATGCCCAATCCCTCCCTTTTGTCTCCTTCTACTGTGTCCTTTGTTCCCACTTACACACTGACACCCACTGTCTGTCTTTTGGTCCATAGTCAGCATCCCTGTTGGATTACCTGGCCTGTCATGAGTTGTGTCCTGGGGGTTAGTCTCCCCTGTTGTCCTTGGTTTTGCCCTGGTCTGTGTGTCCCCTTAATGATGCCCTTGTACCCGGAGGGCACAGGATTGGGAGGGGGGCGTTTACTGTCATGTCTTGCCCATTTAGTCAACCTTACCCTCCAGTTCTCCTCCCTGATGAGCCACGCTTGGTGTCTATTAGTCTCACCCCATGTTCCTCCCCTTCTGTCAGTCACTATCAGCTTCCTTGTGTTTTCCCATTCCTTAGTCTGGTAAAGTGCCCAGTCCTATCTTCTCCAGTTGTCCTTGTCTGTTTGCGTCTCTGTGCCCAAACCTGGTGGTCAATAAAACTCCCCACGAAGGGGATTCTGCCCTACAGCTTGCATTTGGGTCCTACTTCCCACCGGTGACGTGACAGAGGAATACATGCTTAGTGCCAGGCAGAAATCTTTGATTTTGCATCCATATGGTGACTTGGTGAAGTTAGCTGATAGTTCTCTTGATTCCAAAGACATATGATTCTTGAATTCTGAATATTTATGTTACGCCAAACATGACTCATTTTCGTTTTGGACAGTAAGCACTTTATGTAATTCATCCATTGCTCCTTTTCCTTATGGTATACAGCCGCTTTATACATGTGGAGACTTATACGCACAAACAATTTTCACATTCCATTACTTTCACACATTTTACTGTGATTGTACATCTCTTCTGATGTCACATTTATTTATTTGTTTATTTATAACCTGGTAACTGCACACTGCACAAATACAAATAAATCATGAATTACCAAAACCTTAAATACTGTACAGAAGGATAAACTCAATTATTGCTGAAAAAATCTACACACAGATATAAAAATATAATATTCCCATCAAAATCACACATGCACAGCCAAAAATGTAGGCAGTAACTATATACTGCTTTGCCAAACACGTACAGGTATCAGACACACAGAACATCAACTTGTTCATTATACTCTTTGTTTATTAGAAAATTGGGTACATCATCCAGCAGAAGGAAAAATAGACCGACCATTTAAGACAGAGAATACATTCAGCAAACTGAATGTGACCTTCACTGCCAGACATGCAAAGTGTTAAAAGGTGCAGTGTTATACTGTACATAACATTTTAATTAAAGACATTCAAATTTAATATAGTGTACTTTAGTGAACTTTTGTTACCTTCCTCGCACAAATATGTGAATTCGTCCCATACTGAAAGAAATTACCCTTTATGCCCTCACCGATGTGAATTGGCACAAATTTCCACAGCTTTCTCACCATAGCCAGCCATTTTCTCCATAATCATAATCAATTCCAACTCCTATTATTTCTTTCACTGCAGACAGAATGATGTGGCCTTCCATCCACTTCAGTCTCATTCATTCTGCAATATGGGTGCTTGTGGTTATTAAGCAAGCAAGCCAATGATCCATCTTCTTCTGCATTATCAGCACTTAAAGGAGAAAGTCAGTCTGTGAGAATAGGTGACTGCAGTGACTGTCCTTCCGTGCCATCAATGTGTGCAGGGAGTAAAGACCAGAGTACAGACACACAAAACTTATATTTCTTGCTTTTACCAAAAACAAGTACCTCTGCTTCAATGTAATCGTTTAAAGCCAGACAACTCCAAGCTGAAAAATAAATATGTCCAGCTGTTGCCTGAGAACCGCTGCGATGTTTCTATTTCAAATACAAGCTCGAATCCATCCATCCATCCTATGTAACCGGGGGTCCGGCGTCGGCTGTCAGAGGGCTGAAACGGCAGACGCTGTCGGTAATCCAGGTCGGCTGATCGTAGATGGCAGTAAGCGCGCCAGGCATGACTCGGAGCCAAGGAGGCGAAGCAGAGATCGGTACACAGGAAGACAGGAACACAAGGAGGGGAAAAACGCTTGCACGCTGCATAAACCATGAAGATCTCGCGTCTGGCCAGAAATAAGAGACTGAGAAGGGGAAGGTTGACCACAGATGGGAGGGGCGGGGTTCCAAAGCGGAAC
The DNA here is from genome assembly GCF_023856365.1 of Brienomyrus brachyistius. Taxonomy (NCBI): domain Eukaryota; kingdom Metazoa; phylum Chordata; class Actinopteri; order Osteoglossiformes; family Mormyridae; genus Brienomyrus; species Brienomyrus brachyistius. The sequence goes on from NW_026042316.1 coordinate 2,788,663, forward strand.
CACACCTCCTCAGGCACTTCCATCTCCTGCCAACATTCCTCTGTCCTTTATTTCCCTTCACACTGCACTCCTATCATGCTCCACAACCACAAACCTCTGAAATCTCCTACACTCTCTGCACTCGACTGACTCCTTACCAGCTTCTCTCCTGCTGCTGCCTGCACTCCTCCATGTTCTGTCGGCACCCAAACCACCTGCTTTGCTCGCCCCATCATTTCTCCCAGATCCAGCGTGGGCTGATTAAAAGCCACTGCTAAGGGGGGCTCCTCCTCTGGTGTGTTGTACCATTCTCCCACTACTCCCATCCTCCGTATCTGAATGGCTACTCCCTCAGGGCCTAATATTATCCAGTCTGCCGTCATGCGCATCCCGTCTTTCTCTCGGTCAGGCAGCGGATCTATCAGCCGATCCCACTCATCCCTCACTCCAGGATCACTGAAATCTCCCATCACAACTAACAACTGTATTTATCCTATTTCCAATTTAGCACATTGCTATATTGTTCCTGTATAAATGGTCCCCACTATTCTAGGATTTCCCAAACCTTTCCAATAACTTCTTCTAATCCGTATAAGCTATACTATCCCTGCTGGACAACAACCTTTGTTGCAGAAGGGTGAACTGTCCACTGAGTACCTCTACTCCCCCTTCGTACATTTTATGTCTATCTGCAGCTGACACACAGCATCTCTGCCTAACAAATTCACTGGGATATGCTCTGATGTTAGTTTAGACATATTTACATTTTTGGCCCCTATCTGAACATCTACTAAAGAAGATTCTGGAACATGCAGGTTGGACAGGTGTGTCTATGCTGATCACAGCTCCAGCACACCAGCTGAATCAGCCTGTTTCCCAGTCTCCCAGGGGTCTAGGATCATCAAATTTGTGAGTAAATGGGTGCCCTCTGAGGAAACCCCCATCCATTGTATCTACTCACTCTGTTCTAATTAGGGACCGGAGGCCAATTAGTGGCCTTGTTTTTTTGGCAGTGACTGACTCAATTTCTTCGTCAGCTCCCTCTCATGCTCTTCAGCAGAGTCCTCCTCCTCTCTGTACAAGTCAATAGCGTGGATCAGCTGCTCCTCAGGAATAGTAATAAGTCCCACCACTTGCCTTAGCCTGCTTCTCACTGGCTTCGGGAGCGTGTCCTGCAGAGCCCTCCGGTACAGACCGCTGAACACCAAATCCTGTAGGTCCTGCTCTGCCTCACTGCTCCACCGCTTTTCTTGGGCTTGCAGATAGGCAGCTGGGCTCTCCCCCTCCTTTACGGGCTCCACCTTCATTTCAGCCACACTCAATCACGGAGTCCCTGTCACCACTGCCAGCATTCTCTCCATTCCGTCTACCCCCAGGACACAAGCCTGAACCGCTTTTATATCCCCCATCACCAAGAGCCGTCCCATAGTTTCCTCCTCAAATACTTTCATCCATTTTCAAGCTCCGTCTGCCAGGACTGTTCTGCCCATGGCACATACTGTGTCTGTGCTCCTTTCACCACCAGGGGGAGCATCAGAGTGTCCCTATCGGGGGTCTCACAGCCCTCCTGCTTCCCACTGTTCTATGATCTGCATTATCCTCCTCTACTCCTTCCTCACTATCCGTTTCTATCTCCTTCTCCTGAAACTGACTCCATCCTCTACATGGGGAGTTAGGGCTGTCCATCAGATGCATCAGCCCTTCTGCAGCCCTACCACTTGCTCTGTACCCCACCTTTATATCACCCCCTTTTTTCTTAATCCCACATGCCTGGCCTTCTATTATTATATCACTCCTTCGCAGTCCTTCCTTCACGGTCTGCCGCCGCAGGTCGCTCACTTCCCTGTACCCATATAAACAACTTTCTTCATCCTTCTGTTTCTTCCCCTCTGAACTTTATCTTGCCCTCTATTACTGGAAAGTGGCCCTTAAATATCAGAGGTGGCCCTTCTACTAACAGATACAGTCCCTGATACAGAGGAAGTCGTAACTCCTCCTGCTCTGTTTCACCTTTGACTCCTGCCTGATTCTCACTCATCACTCTCTCATCACTTTCTGCTCTTTTCTCCAGGCCTCTCCCTTTGCCATAACCTCAGAACCTCCAGTTGCTCACTCCTTTTCTTGTTACGCCTTGCTGTGTTCTTATTAGCCTTATGATACTTTATCAGAGTCTCCATCTCCTCACACACTGCCACATCCAGAAATATAGCAGAAATATACAGTACAGATATTTTACGGGTTCCACTGAAATAAAGGTAGCTGATTATGAGAAAGATCTCAGTGTGTATGTTGATGCTTCCATGTCCCACTCTCGCCAGTGTGGGGAAGCAATAAAAAAGTTAAATAGAATGTTGGGTTACAACTCTAGGTGTGTGGAGTTTAAGTCAAAGGAAGTGATGCTACGATTATATAATTCCCTGGTAAGACCCCACCTAGAATATTTTGTGCATGTTTGGTCACCATACCTTAAGAAGGACATTGCTGCCTTGGAAAAGTTGCAACGTAGGGCTACGAGAATGATTCCTGGTCTTAGAGGAATGTCTTATGAGGACAGGTTAGTTGAGCTGAATCTGTTTAGCCTCGAGCAAAGGAGACTAAGTTGGGGCATGATCCAGGTATATAAGATTCTAACAGGTCTGGATGGCGGTGACATGACATACTAGAACTCGTGGCCACAAGTGGAATTTAGCGGGAGAACATTTTAAACCGAATTTGAGGAAGCACTTCTTTACACAGCGTGTAGTTAGAGTATGGGATAGTCTTCCTACTAGTGTAGCGCAAGCTAAAACCCTGGGTTTCTTTAAATCAGAGCTAGATAAGATTTTACCAACTCTGAGCTGTTAGGTACGTTTTCCCCAAAAGTGCTTGATGGGCCGGATGGCTTCCTCTCGTTTGTAAATTTCTTATGTTCTTAAGGTTACTTTTCCTATAGAATAAGTCTATACGTTGTCCTTTTCTTAAACAAACTAAATAGCCTCATGCTATTTATCTTATTTACACAAAAGCTTGTCATTTTTGTCTCTACACGGTCGCTCATTTACTATTCTCCTCTGCTCTCTGTATTGCGCATGGCGGACTTCCGCCCCGATGCAGACAGGTGAGCACACTCCCACCAGCGGACAGAGAGTGCACGTCGGAAAATATGTCACGTCAACCATCTGAAAAGCAGACAAAAATATCTGCTGTGTCATATATCTTTAGATGACTCCTCAGATCTCCAGTCCAGTCAAAAGTTTCACTAATTATCTACTTCTTCCCTTGCATGTTTAGTCCTATACTGAACTCCCTGATCGCTACACCTTACTGTTGCTTTAAGTTTAAGATTCGTCCAAATTTTACAGTAACCTACCCACACTTATACTACAGAGAATGTTTTTGCATTAAAGCTCTTAAATATTAAGTTTCGATTCCACAGTTATGGCTTTAGATACCTAGGGATCCTGGTATATCATACTTATACAAGACTAATTATGGTAAATTACTATGTGAAATAAAGAATTATCTCCAAAGATGGGAAATCCTCCCTCTATCCTTATTGGGTAGAGTGGAGAGCATTAGAATGAACATACTGTCACGATCAGGAAATATCTGTAGCGGCGATCGTGCCGGAAACTGGCAAGGCAGGCAAGGTACGGGGAATAAAGGGGATTTATTAAGTGGACGAGGTTTCGGGAAAATTTGACAGGGACTAACAACAATCCACAATGACAGACAAGGGTAACTGGCAAGACCAGGACTTAAAACAGGACAAGACTAAGCAAAGTAATCAGACAAGGCTGGAAACAATCAGGGAAGCACACGCGGGTAATCAGGGGGCACACGAGGAGCCGACGAGCCGGATCATGACACATACTACCTAGGCTTCTCTTTATGTTCCAGTCCCTGCCCATAGGGGTCCCTATATCCACATTCAAAACGCTCAATAAATGGTTATCCAAATTTACCTGGCAAAACAAAAGACCCAGGATTGAACTGAAAAGACTATTAAACCCAAAAGAGAATGAGGGTCTGGACTTACCTAATTTAAAAAATTATTACTTGGCAGCCCAACTTATATCAGTAGTGGTATGGATTACCCAGGACAGGGAGGGTCAGTGGGTGGGAACGGAACAATCTGCCCAAATTTGCCGCTGGACATAGTGTGACGCCCGCTCCGTCCGCTCCTCGTGTGTGCCACGCCCCCTAATTACCCACGTGTGATTCCCTGATTGTGCCCAGTCGTGTCTTGTTTCCTGCTGCCTTGTTCCGTGTATTTAAGTCCCTGTTTTGCATTAACCCCTTGTCTGTCATTGATGTTAGTCAGTGTCTGATGTCTCCTTCCCCAGTTCCCTTAAATAAATCCCCCATTTTCCCTGAGTTCTGGCTACCTCGCTTGTTTCCTGCCCGCTCGCCTGCTCGCCCGCTTTAACCCCGGAGAGCCAGCGTGACACATAGCAATTATTTTTAATCAAGATACATGGAAAGTAAATAAAATCAATAACATTTGGATAGGAAACACTCTGAAAAGTGAGAGAGAGGCTGGGACGCCCTTCATCAAAAATAAAAATTGCACATGATGTTGATTTTCTACCATCTAAATTAGATACAGGGTTTAAGACATGGGGAGAAAAGGGTTTAACCAGTTGGATCAGTTGTGTAATGGAGGAGATCTAATGTCCTTCGAACATCTTAGAAACAAATGTGGCCTCCCAGTGCCCAACTGTTTTAGATACCTACAGTCAACAAATATATTGTTTATATTAACAATTAAAGGATTGGTTAAAAGAACATTATATCATATATTTATAAAATATTACAAAAAGAGTCAACAGTGTTAATAAAGAGAAATGGGAACTAGAGATGAATACTATCATTAACGATGAAGATTGGACTCATTCATGTCAAGAAGGACACAGAATAACAAACAGTCCTACATGGAGGGAATTTGATTGGAAAGTTAAGATGAGATACTTTAAGACTCCCCTTCTCACCTCTACGTTTGGCAACACCTCTAATCAGGGGTTTATTGGAGGGGTTGTGACCTGGTAGGAGACCACACCCACATTTTTTGGGATTGTCCAAAACTGTCAGAGTACTGGCAAAATATACAGGAAGAGATAAAAAAAATGTTTGAACATAAAATTACCACTTGAACCAGCTCGTTTCATACTAGGAATTATGCCACAGAATATAGTGCATGAAAATAAGGTTGTATTACAGAGAGTTCTTCTTGTAATTGCCAGGAGGATGATAACGATCTCCTGGCTAAAACCCCAGCCACCCACGACAGTACAATGGAAAGAAAGAGGAAAGAAAGTGTATAATATGGAATTTATAACTGAAAAATTGTTAACGAGAACAGAGTGTTTTGTGGAAGAAATTTCTCGAAGTCCGATGTTTAAGTGTTTGACAGAACTTTATTATTTGATGAGCTCACAGGGAACAGACACTCAGCAAGCATGCGTCTTGTGTTCTGCTCCCCGAGCAACAAATGCATACATCTTTTATGGCCTAAAATGCGACAGTCATCTGACAAATCAAGGACAAATCGGATTTTTGGACGTTCCAGTTACTTCTGCCTTTCAAGGTCCAGGCAGTTCAAAGAAAGTTTGGCCATTTGGAGATACCAGTTTCTTCTACGTTTTCAAGGTCCACCTATCAGCTTAGAACAAGTCTATCTATTTGGGACTTTTCCTTTTGCTATATTATTCTAGGACTCGTTGTTCTCTTTTTCTACATTTTATGTTATCCAATACCATGCATTCATTTTATAATATCTTCTGCAACAGCTTACTTCTCAGGTCATGCCTTTGCTTTGACCTGGGCCTCTTGCTGATCAAGCAATATATGGCAAACATGTTAGTTCCTCTATAGAAAATAGAAATTTCTTACTTAAGCAGATTTGCATTCTTGTTTGATACATTCAATTAATGACAAGTAAATTACATTGTTTCAACCACTATGTGTAAATCAACAACACATTGTAAACTCAATTGTTAATTACTGATTAGGTAATGCATTTTGCATAATCATCTATATTCCATTATTGATTACTGATTAGCATAATCAAGAATTTTCTATCACAGTTTCTTTATTAAAAGGTTTCCAATCTGTAATTTTCTTTTTTCAACAGAAGTATGGCACTTAGGAAAGGATAGGGTTGAATTGAGACTTCCATGTACAGCACTGTGCAAAAATCTTAGGCAGGCAAAGAAAACGATGTTTAGATTGTCCTCGTGTTGGTGTAAAACTATGATATTATGCCTGTCAAAGTGTCTCAGCTTAGCCATTTCAGAATCTCTGCTAACATCATCCTAGTATTTGTAGCGACCGTCCAGTGCAGCCATGTATTTTTTGACTTGGCCACTAGCACACCTCATACAGCTAGTCAATCTGTCAAAATCATGGAACGGCTGAGGTGCCCCTGAGGAGAAGTTTGGGAACTGAAGCGGTGTTCATCTAGCCATCCGACTAGATATCAGTATCTTTTTAGAAAAGAGAAGAAATTATTACTAGTTTTTATTGTGTTCCTCTTAATTTACACGTTCTAATGTTAAATTGTGTTATTTGTTCTAAGCCAAAGTACACTTGCTACCCAGATAAACAGCTTTAAACATTTCTTTGGACTGCCTAAGACTTTTGCACAGTAGTGTATATCTTAGAACATAAGAAATTTACAAATTAGAGGAGCCCATTCGGCCCATCAAGCTCGTTTGGGAAGAACTTAACTAATAGCTCAGAGTTGTTAAAATCTTATCCAGCTCTGATTTAACCATCTCTCTCAATATAATATTGGGATCATTTATTCTCTTCAGAGGCCTCCATAGAATAATGCATCCATCCCCTCACTTATGTTTAGACAGACGTATCCTAAGGCACCAGGGCAACAACAGTCAGAATAACAACAGAATCATCAATTTCACAGCTAGTTTTAAAAATTGCTTTAATGCAGAGTGATTACAGAAAAAAAGATAAGCAAATTAGGTAATATTAACAAAATTATTAAAACATGTAGAGTAATAGACATATTTGTCTTTCAGACATATTGTGCTTTTTTAAGAGCAGAAGGGATACATTAAATCAGGATTATATTTTGTTTTTAATGATTATATATATATATATATATATATATATATATATATATATATATATATATATATATATATATTATTTTTTTAAATTTACATCATTATAAATGAGAACTATAAGTGATTGCTAATTACTGTTAACTAATTTCCTGTATGATCTTTCTCCCCTTCAGTGTTAAAAATAATTATATGTCAGGGGGCCAATCAGTGGAGGCACACGGACATGGTGGCCGGTTATCCTATTTGTTCAGCGCCAGCCCAACAAGTAGAGAATTCAGCACCACGGACAGTGAACTGTGCTACTATGACGTCAGGTCCTTTCATTGGCTCCATATATTTTTCTAGAAATAACTAATTGGCTCTTTTCTAGAAATGTCCAGCCTATATGAAGAGAATATTTTATTTTTATTTAGACTAAGAAACTACAGAAAATCAGCTCTGCATGTGATCTCCCCTTTACTGCTCAAGGAGGGCACACGCACATCAACAAATATCAATGCAACAATTACAGAAGAACAATTTCTCACAGCTTCAGAAGAAGTCAGATTTCTGTGTAATTCAGAGATTGTCCAAGACTTCTGCTAGAACATTTTCTGCACTTGAACCGAATTTCAAAATAAATGACACCTGGGTGACCCAGGTTCGAGTCTCTGCCTGGATCACATGTGTGTGGAGTTTGCATGTTCTCTCCATATCGTCGTAGGGTTTTCTCCGGGTACTCCGGTTTCCCCCCCACAGTCCAAAAACATGCTGAGGCTAATTGGAGTTGCTAAATTGCCCCTAGGTGTGCATGTGTGAGTGAATGGTGTGTGAGTGTGCCCTGCAATGGGCTGGCCCCCCATCCTGGGTTGTTCCCTGCCTCGTGCCCATTGCTTCTGGGATAGGCTCCGGACCCCCCACGACCCAGTATGATTAGTGGTTTGGAAAATGGATGGATGGATACACCTGGGTCTATTAAAAGAAGGTGATGCTGCCTGAACCACCAACCAAGGCTGGGAGGAAAGGGAGGAACACTAGTCAAATGAAGGAAGAAAAGGCCACCGTATCTCATGGTCACGAATACAAAAGTCAGGGAGTGTTATGAAGAAGGCACCACACTTAAGACTATTGGTTTTATGCAGTGAATTACACCAGAGAGAGTTTTTGCATTTTAGCTGTGTCATGTAACATTCCTCAGACTTCATTTTAATGTTTTCTTCAACGCAACAAAGTCCCACGGTAACAAAAGCGCTGAGGTCTGGATCGTTAATTGCAATGTGGGGAGTGCAGACCAGCTGGGGTGGGGGATCGTGCTCAGTCACGATAAAAGGCAAACGGGTAAATTGTGAATACGCACTTAATCTAACTACATTTACATTTTACATTACATTTACAGGATTTGGCAGACGCCCTTAGCCAGAGCGACTTACTACAGTTTAACGTTGTTCCACATACCAATATCACTACGTATCGGTATCGCAAAACAAAATTTAAAATGTTAAGATTCTGTCATTCTGAAAATCTGAGTATTTAAGACATTATGTTCCATAGCAATTTGTGGAGATAAATACCCTCGGACAGTAGCGTTCATTTCACAATTAAGTCTCTTTAAGTCATTGTTTTATGTTAAGCAGGATGAATGTGTGATTTTTAATTAATAAACCTTTAAGGGTTATATGCTTATGCTGTTGTATACTGTTCTCGGTGTACAACTTAACTTATAAAAGTCTGTTCATCTAATTATAGAATAATGTATAGAATAATTATAAAAGAGCTATAATTATTATGATGTTATTATTTAATTGTGTGGGCCGTGTTGCTTGATTACATTTGACTCCTCGGCACGTGGGACGCTGCCGGTTTGAAAGACGCGGCTTCACTTGTTTTCTGCACCAAGGTGGGTTGCCATTCTGCTCCCATTTTATCGGATAATTTATCTTATTATTTAGTATTTGTCAAATTTGCATGTATATTAAAATATGTTTGATGAGTAAAGTCAGTATATTGCTTTTAAATAAAGTGATTTTGTTCCGGGCTACTATGTTAATTATATTTAAATTTTATGCGCAAAGTGTAGTTGACATTTAACTTTTCCGCGTGCGCTTTCCTGCGTTTAAGTACATTATTGCGCTTGCTAGTGAGTAAATTAGTTCATTTCTTTTAAATAAAGTGAACATTGTTGTGGGGTGCTGTGTTGGTTAAATTTAAATTTCATGTGCAAGTCGGCTAGTTTCCTGTGCCGCAAAGTCTAGGTGATATTTCACTTTTCCGCGTGCGCTTTCATGTTGCATTCTACTGCGGATGCGGGTGGTTTCGCTCGGTGCTGCCTACAGCAATGATATTCCACCAGACCAGGAGAGGGCAGATGTATTGTAAGAAACACAAATAAAAGTAGTGAAGCAAGTCCTGTAAAGTTTGTTTGGTGACTAAAATCAGTATATTGCCATTTAGTAAAATTTAAAATTGTTCCAGGCTTCTGTTTTGATTATATCTAAATTTTATGTGAAAGTTAACTAGTTTCCTATGCTATAATGCAATTGTTCATTGCGGAGGTGTCAGTGCAGAACTGTATTCCATGTGCCAGGAGTGACTGACAGCTCCATTGTATTGCCTGTATGTTGTTTTTCCTCATTCAGATACAGATGAATTGCAAAAGCTGTCAGCTGGAGCAACGCTGAACAGGAGAAGCGGTTTCAGAAAATGGATGAATGTCCCCAGAGGTGTGAGTTAACAGTTTTAACCACTGCATCACTGTACCACGCCCCTGTATAGGATATGTAGAAGAACCTGTTGCAGTTATCTGGTGTGTGTGTTTTTGACTATCCCTGCCGGCCCCTGGAGGTTTGGGCTTCCCCTTTGAGTCTGGTGCCTCTCAAGGTTTCTTCCTTCTAGGGAGTTTTTCCTTGCCACTGTCGCCTATGGCTTACTCACTGGGGGCTTTGGGTGGGGATGCTGTAAAGTGCTTTCAGACAATGTAATGTTGTGATAACGTGCTATACTTTGTTGTGTAATTTTGTATTTACTCACGCAAATAAAAAATTGTTTGATAACAAAAAACACTTGTTTCATTCTTTTTCCCTGCGAACATATCAGTCACTTCCCTCCTGCTCCTGCATTCAAAAATGAAAGTTTGTCCTGCACTGCACTTTATTGCCGTGGGTTCCACAGGAATGCAGACCTCTACTTTGGTGTAATCCTGCTGCTGTTGTAGATGGTCTGCTCGCATGCTTTCACATTGTGCACAAGCAGATTTTTTGTATCTCTGCAGAGAAGCATTCTTTTCTTCTGCCTGGCAAATCCATCATTATAATAGCAATCCACCTAGCGCCCCTAGCTCTTAAAGAAAATGTTTGAAAAAATTAGTTTATAGCATGTTTACACCATAAAAACAGCAGTGACTGAGTACACCCTTGTGGACCAGGCGCCTGGCTTTGACTATTTTTCTGCCATTAAACTAGCAAACGTGGGTTGGCCATGACGTAAAATAACTTGTGCCTTTAAATTTAAAAAAAAAGTCCTGTGTGTTGTAAAGTGAGATATGAAACAGATACCAGGCCGCTTCAGTGAGGGTCAGCGTAAGTTTTATTAATGTGATTTTGCGGTTTAAACTGTTTCATTGGAATCAATCCAACCAGCAGCATGAAGACTGCAAGCCAAAGAAGTGGGACGATGCCTGAGAAGAACAACTCAGTCAATCCTCACGTCTCCTCTCTCCTCAGGCGATTGATGGACTCTGAGCATGAGACATGTACAAAAGATGAGGACTCTTCTCCACTATTCAAATGGAAATTGTTCTTAATCTTTTATTTATACCTTTTGCTTATACCGTAAGATTTAGGAACACACTGAAAAAGATCAACTTTAATACATTTGAAGGTTGAAGTTATTGGAATTTGTAACGGCTGATTTGGTGGAATATGATTTTGGACAGAACTGTCAAAAAATGTGGAATGAAAATGCAGTTTAATGGTTGAATCCGTGGCTTGCCTAACTTGTTATAAATTGCACACACATCCAGCATTAAAGTGACAGGGAGGTATTAGACCAGAGTTGTTGCATTACATTAACACAGACCAGCAAAAAATATAACATTATTCTAACATTAATGTAATGTTGTTCTGAATAGATTTCTATGTCCAGTCCTGATTTCAAATTGGGCCTTTAAGCCTAGAATATGGTCAGTTTTAAAAATACTTGACTTTGTTGCAACTCTGACTAAGTTGAATTCCATCAAGTGGTTAACGGGTGTGAAGATTATCCTGAAATTTTCAAGTTAATGTCATTCCAGTTAATGTGAGTTTGTTCTGTGTGGGTCTCTGTCTCAGGCTGTCATTTTCGTCTTAGTCTCATTTAAACCACTTAACAATATGCATAGATTGCATAGCTGCAAATGTAAAATACAAAAATTAACTTGGAAAGCATTCTACAACAACATTCAGTATTGTGGAGTATTAATAGCATTTATTGCCAATTCCAGTTGCTAGGTAACTTCTATATTTTGAATAGAATACAAGATAATATTTTAAACTAGATTACAGTTAATTGTTATTTTTCTGTTTAAAAAAGACAATTGCTGTAATTTACATAGGACAAAACCTGTAAAAGACATTTTGTAATTATTTTCTAAATGAAATGAAGATGCTTTGTTACTCCCCTTGGGGAAATTCTCTTTTCACCTACCCCATCTTGCTCTACTTGACACACGGGCACAGACAAAGGTAACAGCAAACCTGGCAGCAAAGGGCAGCCACCTGTAGGGACGCCCATGGAGCTGGGGGTTTTACAGTGATTAACAGCAATTTTGCAATACTTTTCTGGCAGCTTTTTTTTTTGCTAGGTATTTACGGTAAATTCCACAGTCAGTTCTACACTAGAAGAGACATCATTCCTAAGCGCAGCATGGACTGCTTCTGGACACAGTATCTAATGCGACTTCCAGAGTCACTTGAGTAAGCTGGAGATAATTCATCCCCGGGAAAGAGAGCCTGCAGTAGGCAGTCTACCAAAAGAGGGCCTTTCCTGTTCCCTTGGTGAATTAGAACACCAGTGGAGAGAGCTCTCCTGTTGCAGTTTCACAGAGATGAACAACATGGAGAACTTTGGATTGAGGTTTTGCAGTAAGAGGGTGCTGAAGGAAAAAGGAGTTTCAAAGACATTGGACTGCCTGTACTGCCGATTTTGTCTCTGCCCATTTCAGATGTCCAGATGTTTACTAATGTGACATTCCTTAAATACAACCACCGAAACAGAACGGTTCTCAATTTGTTGCCAAGTTTGGTAGATGTACAACTTGGACTGCAAAGAGATGGACTGACGCAGAGGCGGAGCTGTGGATAGGCCTGGGTGGGATTGACAGCTGGACCTACCCAGTCAGATTAATGAAATGACATTTTTTATATATAAATTACCGGCTTCTAACTCTGTTCCTATACATCACTGTTGTTACTGTGGCAAGTACGACAGAATGTGTGAGCTCCCTCTAGTGGTGCTCTAGGTAGAACACCACAGTCGTGGGTGTATTATTGTTACAGTCACCATGTTGTAAATATATAAGCCAATTTAAGAAAATTTGGGGTAATGAGCTTCATTCAGACCCTCCCAAATTTAATACAAGTCCATCCATCAGCCACTTTACCGTATTTCAATGCTGCAGGAGGATGCTCACATGAAAAAAATAAGACTAATTCATTTCTTTATCCAAAACTATTTCTTTCCTCATTCATTAAAACGAAAAGAGCTTTAACTTGTGCATGCATTGCTTCATTTTAAGCAGCATTATGGAGTGTCGTTGAACATAAATTTTTCTATGAAGGGTCTGATTTTCTGCATCTTTTACTCCTGGTTTGGGCTATAAAATTGGAAGGAGTTGCCAAACCTGACTGTGCAGGGTCTGCGCTGTTCTCATCTGTGGACAGTGTGTGGGTTTGTGGGTCAGGCATAAATTTGGGGGGGGGGGCTCCCTCTAGCATTAAAATAGGGAGATATCCACTAAAATAATTCTTCATATTCAAAAAAGTACAGATAAAATGAATCAATCTCAACAGTTCATTTAAAGTGTTTTCACCCCAAGCACACCTATCCTTACTGAAAATGGTTTAGTCTAAAGTCCTGCTCTGGGGTACGTTTCCTATATCACAATGCACATTGGCAAAAGACAAATATATGTCAGGAAACCATATAGCAAGAGATCAAAGAAAATTGATACATTCTGTGGGCCATGTCTGCTGCCGCATGGCAGAGGGTGTGAGGGGGAAGTGCAGGGACGATGTCGGCATCACCAAAAGGAGGGCTACAGCTCTTTGGAGGGAGCCGGTGAGGAGGGCTGGGGGGAGCCAGTCTGCATCCTCTCACTCCTGGGGAGGACCGAGTATTGGCCATCCTAGATCTGAGAGGCACTTGAGGGAATCCCGGGGTGCATAAATCTCTGTAGTCTACCCACCTCCAAGACATCTATGCTTTCTACTCCCCAGCCACTTCCTCTTGGCCCACCAACATTTGGCCCCCTGTAGTGTGATCACCAGGGTTCCTCAATATGTGGCACCTCCACACCTGGCTCCTCTACATCAGCCATCCCTTGTCTGGGCCCCTCTACAGCAGGCCCCCTCTGACGTGGCCCTCAGTCCCTCAGGGCGACACTGTCCCCTGAGTCCCCAGAATCCCTTTCAGTCTGGGAGATCACCTAACCCACCCATCCTGCTGCCTAATGCCGGTGTCGTGCTGTAAACTGTCCCCCTGCCACGGAATGTAATCTCTCATTTTAAAGGCAATGTCGCTTCGCTTCTCCTGCGCGGCAGCAGCGTCCGCTCGCTGTAACATCGGTTGTCTTGTTCTCCTGCGCGACAATAATGCATTTCTTTTCGACGCTCGTTCGTGCAAATACAGTCGCCTTCAGTCTCAAGAAGCGATTCATCTACTTGAGTAATATTTTTAATACTTTGTTGAATTAATTCTGCCTCAATTTCTTTGCTATTCTGTCTTCTTTTCATAACTATAATGCGGCGATTAGCTTCATACTGGGCACCGACACACCTGGAAATGACGTAACATTGAACCAAATGCCAAAAGTAATCAGAAGTCAGCACCCTGCCCAGAATGCACAGATAACAAGCTACACTGCAAGTCATCCAGCCACGACGTCACCCAGCCACTCGTCTACCATCTAAAATACAGATAAATTACAAGTGCTCCGTATTTCTGCAGATGACATTATTTTGAACTGGACCATAAAGAAAATATTCTTGGCCTGGAGGGAGGAGTGCTGGGCTATTTTATAGGAGGCTACTCTTTCTTAATAACCCCATTTTTAATTCTGAACAATAAGCTTAATAGGATGGGGCGACATGCTGGTGCAGTGGTTAGCACTGTTGCGTCACACCTCTGGGACCCGGGTTCAAGTCTCCGCCTGGGTCAGATGTGTGTGGAGTTTGCATGTTCTCCCCATGTCGTCGTGCGGTTTCCTCTGGGTTTTCCGGTTCTCCCCCACAGTCTAAAAACATGCTGAGACTAATTGGAGTTGCTAAATTGCCTGTAAGTGTGCATGTGTGAGTGAATGGTGTGTGAGTGTGCCCTGCAATGGGCTTGACCCCATTCAGGGTTGTTCCCTGCCTCATGCCCATTGCTTCTGGGATGGGCTCCCGACCCCCGTGACCCAGAAGGATAAGAGGTTTGGAAAACGGACAAAACTGAAGAGCGATTTAAAATAGGTGATTGTCCAGTAAGAGGATTTAACTTTAGCTACAGTGTTTTTTGTTATACAGGTATATTTTGTTTTACAAAAACAACATTTACTTCTACACTATACGGTCAATTAAAGTACCTTCTGCATCCTGGAGATGGTCATTACCTTCTGGAGAGTCTATTTCCTCAGCAACTCTCTTGTTGCTACCTTCTGGAGACAGATGAATGCTGAAAAGATCTTCCATCTGGTCAGCAGTCATTGTGATTGTCTCAAAGCAGAACAGGTGGCGCAGAATGTAGACAGTGTTTATAACTCACTTATTAATTATCAATGTGTTACTGGTTACTTTATTAGTTTATATTCAAAGAAATAATAGCAACTTGATCCATGATGGTCAAAGGATAAAATTCTGATCCTAACTAACGTACATGTAAACAGAACACAGAATACCTCTGAAATGGACCCTGACCCCTGTGGATGACCTGAAACGTGACAATGTCATGTTCCAGCAGATTCCCGTCTCTTATTGACCGGATAGGCCTCAGACAACCTGCATTGGCCATGAAGTCAAGCAGAGGTGTCTTTCACTTCTCAAGGTCCTCCAGAGTTGTACTTTCAGGTACCTGCCATCAAAATGGACTGTTATTGAGGCTACTTGAATTATAATTTTTTAGTAAGAACCCACACACCCATATCGTGTTTGAAGCCTTTCAATTGCAGCATTAAAATTAGGCAGCATTCGGCAGGTAAAGGAGCAATATTTGCTGGCAGGCACATGGGACGATTAATCTGCGCAGTAGGGACAACGTGAAGAGAGGAAAATTTGCTGTAAAAAAACTCAATTTGTTCGCCATAATATCTTGCTGACCTCCTTCCCAGGGCTTAAACTGCCCACAATGCTTTTCCACCCTCTATGCATATTTAGTATTTCCCTGATATATCAGACGCTGATATGGGCAGTACGGTATGCGCTCCGTCTGGTTAGATGTGGGCCTGCACTTTCTTAGGGGCCTGCCCCTCCTGACACAGACTCTTCCAGAATCTCATAATCCTCTCCATTTCCCATTCTTCACACTGTTTATTAGTGTATGGGAACGGGACAACCCTAACTGAAGGGTCAGGACTTGCACACAACACACACCCCTCCTGCCCTAATGAAGTGGCGGTATACTTAGCCCATTTATACCACCAATTTCCAAGTGTACGTTTTGCTAACCCATCCAGGTCTACTTCATCCTGGGCATCCTTCTAAAATTTACTCACTCTCCTCACTCCCATATCTCCCCCCATTTCTCTCCGCTTTCGCTCACTGTAATCTGAGAGGTTATTCAGCATCAAAGGACCAGGCTGAGTCAGTGAAGTCAGTTGTCCTGTGCTCACCTGACCTGTGGTCCTGCTGTGCACCCAGACCTGAAGGGCCTGATAAATCATTAGCATCACTAACATCGTTGCTGTCAGCCGTACCAGAACCCACAGCTTTGTGTCCTGTCTGGAGTGGCTGGTCTGCTTGCGATGCTCCCTCTTGGCCCTCACTCTGCTCTGATCCTGACTCCACCCCAAGCTGTGGAGCTCCTCTGGGAGCTCCATCAGGGCCATCTGAGTCAAGGGCAGCTGCATCCTCTGTGTTGTTTTCAGTGACTCTGTCTTTCGTGCGGTACTCTAGTGCAGTGGTTCAAATGGTACCACGTATTACTCCCTTCTACCTGCACCGCTGTTGCTGTGGCTCGTGTCACCTTGAAGGGTCCCTCTCGTCGGGGCTCGTGCCACTTTCACCGGAACACTCGCAGGTAGACTTTATCTCCTGGAAAGATGACTGGCTCCTCCTGGTCTGTGTCTTCTTTCTGTGCTTTCTCCTTTTCCTGTTTGGAAATAGTTTTGTGTATTTTGGTTAAAGTCCTCATGTACAACTTTAATTCATCCCCCAGCTGATCTAGGCTGGGTCCCTTATACGCCCCCTCCAAGTCGATCCAGGCATAGGTCTCCCTGTCAGCATTTCATGCGGAGACAAATGCATCACCTGTGCGTTTCCATCCGATATGCCATCAAGGCTGTTGACAGGGCATCCACCCAGTTCATTTTCATGGCGGCGCAAATCTTATTCAGCTTCTGCTTAAGTGTGCCATTCACTCTCTCCACCATACCCTGCAACTGAGGGTGATACACACATGCCAACTTTTGTTTTATTCTCAGCTGTTAAACCACTAACTTTTAACTTTCCCCACAAAGGCAGCTCCATTATCAGAGCTTATTTCAGTTGGTATCCCAAACCTCGGACTCTCTGATCAGGAATTTCACCACTGTCATCGCCCCCATGTCCTTGGACGGTATTGTCTCCACCCATCTGCTGAACCTGTCCACAATCACAAGCATATATCGCTTTCCATATGCTGTTTTTCCCATGTCCACATAGTCCATCACCAAGTGTCTGAACGGTCCCTCAGGCACTGGAATGTGCCCTACTGGGGCCGTGATTGCTTTGCGTAAATTGTTCTTAATGCACACCTCATATTCTGACAACCTTGCATCCGTCATTGCTTGCAGCTATGGTGTCCAGAAACCTTGTTCTGTAATTTTCTGTAACACCACCCCCCTTGTGCAATGGTCAAGACCATGCGCATCCGTTATCAAAATGTTGGCCTGGCTGCCGCATCAGAGGCTGCATTTCCTTGAATAACAAAATCACGACCTTTGCGGTGGGCCTGACACTTAACAATAGCCAAACGCTTGGGACGCATCATTGTGTGTAGCAACTCCAAAATCTGATTATAATGCTGAATGGGGGAGCCGTCACTTTTGCGAAACCCCCTTTGCTTCCAGACTGCTCCAAACTGATGGCATACACCGTGTGCGTATGCAGAGTCTGTGTAGATAGTAACTGTCTTATGTTGTCCTCGCCGGCACGCTGTAGTCAAAGCCTTTATCTCCGCTAATTGACCAGAACAGGGTTGTGCTCTGAAACGAGAGTGTGAAAATCATCACCCTGTGCCTGGACTACAGCAAACCCAGCCTTCAAGGCATCCCCATCTCTCCAACATGAGCCATCCACAAACAAAACCATCTCGCTATTTTCAATGGGAGAGCTCTCACAAGTCTGCTCTCAGTTTAGTGTAAACCAAAGACTCTGCCACACACTCATGTGGCTGCCCCTCATCCTCCAGGGGAATGCTGTCTGCAGGGTTTACTGTAGTGCAGCGCTTTATTGTCACATCCAGGTAAGAGTGAAATGCAAAGTACGCTAGCTACCTTGCTGGAGTCAACACAAATTTGCCTTTGTCAATAACGTCCACCACCTTATGTGAAGTATAAAGTGTTTTTGCATTCTAGCTGTGTTACAGTATGTAACACAGCCTTCAACTTTTTTCCCCACGCAATGCAGAACATGCAGGGGTGCCAAACAAAACAGTGGAGCTGCAGTGTAGCCAATTATTTCTTTCAGTAGTTTTAAAATCATTTGTGTGGCTGTGTGTTAGAGATGGAGGTGAGCAACACTGAGGCATCTCAGGGAACCATGTTGCCCATATTAAAAAACACACACGCATGCAACTCAGGCAATCCAGCATTTCTTATTTCAGTTATATATGACACTGCATGAGGAGCGGCGGGGTGGTGCAGTGGTTAGCACTGTTGCCTCACACCTCTGGGACCCGGGTTCGAGTCTCCGCCTGGGTCACATGTGTGCGGAGTTTGCATGTTCTCCCCATGTCGTCGTGGGGTTTCCTCCGGGTACTCCGGTTTCCCCCCACAGTCCAAAAACATGCTGAGGCTAATTGGAGTCGCTAAATTGCCCATAGGTGTGCATGTGTGAGTGAATGGTGTGTGAGTGAGCCCTGCGATGGGCTGGCCCCACCATCCTGGGTTGTTCCCTGCCTCCGGACCCCCCGCGACCCAATAGGATAAGCGGTTTGGAAAATGGATGGATGGATGACACTGCATGTTGTTGTTTTTCATGTTCACTACAAGTCAGTGTTTTTTTCATTGTATGATTAATGCCACATTCATACCAAAAAAACACACTAGACATACTGTACAAGGCACTCAAGGGAAAAACCTTCTCAGAAAACAAAGTGAATGTATCAACCGAAGAAGGACGTTTCCTTTTCAGAATATTCATTTTTTTCCATGTGGAACCACTGTCCATGATTCAATTGAGTGCATTCAAAGAATGATACATCAAGACTAATAGTGACAAAATATTAATTTAATATGCATTGTACATGAATGTAGGACTTAGATGTTGATGAATTTCTCATCAGTGAAGGGCATATACAAGTTGAAAACCCAGAACTCTCCAATTTAGATGTAATTTGGTACACGTGCAGACCAGTGATGGATATGTAAATGATTAGAATTGCAAGGAGTTGGCATGTTTAATCACCAGACACAGGATGCCTCGTAGTCACATTAGGGTTACCGGCACTTGACGGAGTTTGATAGGGTTGCATTGCGGGTTTGCATGAAGCCAGGTGGTCATATGGTGCAATTGCATGTGGGCCATGCGGATATCACAGTGGCCTGATATTGAAACCAATGGGCACGTGAGGCATCCACACACGTCGTGAAGTTTCTGGTCATCCAAGACAGACCACGCCAAGGAAGGATCGTCGGATTGTGCTCCAAGCATCACAGATCCCCATGACACCTGCGCCTGATATATGGACACAGCTACTGGACTCTCTACAACACCCTATATCATCGTGTCGCGATGACTGGCATCAGCTGGACTACGGGTTCACCGTCCCATGCATAGGCTGACGTTCACAATAGCACAGAAACTGTTGCGATTGGAGTGGTGTAGTCACTGGGAGGCATGGACTGATGACGACTGGCGTCCTACCATGTTCAGCGATACATCTCAGTTCTGCAGTACCACAGATGACCGTCGTGTGCGTATGGTGGCGCCGCAGGGAGAAGAGCAATCCTGCCAACGCTGTGGAGTGACACACCACACTCTGACGGCACAGTGGTACACCAGTGACATCCTAGTGGTATCCGGGCCCAAGGGTGTGCTATACCCTACTGACATGGGACCAGCAGTGTGGCCATACCACCAACTCCGTGGTCCGTATGCTCTGATATTATAATCATCGTGATACAGTCACATGCCCTTTCATCACATGCAGATTTCATTTTCACAACTTAGTCTGTTGTGCTTCACTTTTTTGCCACCGAGTTTGTGTTCTGACACTAAGTTGATGGGAAATGATTATTTGAGCGTCATGTAAAGAGCTTATATTACTTGGGTAAATTGCATAAGACTCACATGGTATTTTGAAAAGATTCCCATATGCGCTGATTAGCTGGGGTTGATCCGAGCAGCTGTGCACATTTCTCCTGTAACACAAAAGTTTGCTTTTAGGACAGAAAACAAGGTTAAGACCAAATTATGTGGTTTACATCTATCAAAATAAAACCAAGGTCACTGTTACCAAAAGAGTAACCATGTGTTGTCAAATTTCCTAACATTTTGCTTCATCTTACTTTGGATGCCCATGGTTAGGAGAGAAGCAGAAATCTGCTCAATCATTAGAAAGACTTTACTTGATACAGGGAGTGAGATCTTGTTGCAGGTGACAAGGCAGGATAGAGTGTGTTTAGAAAAATAATGAAGAGGGAATGTGAGTGTGAGCTATCGTGGCATCTGTGTATAACCCAATATGGCGGCATCCTTCTGAATGTAAATAACATAGCCGGCTTAATTAGCTTAATCAAGCGTAATTGAACTAAGGAAAATTTAGCAATATACTTTCCCTGCTTGGTGTGATAAATACAGCAGCAGCTGCTGGTGGACGGGCTACAAACAGACATCAAGAAGAAATCCCACCTCACAGCCATTTACTGTACCAAACCCATTAATGTAACTTGTGAAGATGTAGGTATTGGAGTATTCACAGATTCATTTGCAGTGTCCACTTCCTGTCCAGTAAATTTGACAGGACGAAATTTGAATAACCTATAGGTCTGACTCATGTATGCGGCTGAAGGAGTAAAGGTAGAATGGGTGGAGAATCCTGGGCTGAGCTGCATGGTGGCCTGGGGGACAATCATTAAAACACAGACCCTCTGATATCCTCAAAACCCACAACCAAAAGGGTAGTCAGGAACGGTGGCCAACCACTTGGCCCGTTAAGCCACATGGTGGCCCTATGAGCAGGCAAACACACTACGGGCTAAGGGGTAGAAGACAGAGGAGAGAATAGGATGGCCAGTGACATGTGAACAGGACAAGGCAGGGATGGATTCTGACACAGGTGCCATACTACTTTGTTTAAATATGCCCAAGTGCTTAGAATGTTTTAGTGCCTTAGACAAGGTATCACTGAATGACGCAGCAGTTTGGCTCCTCCTGAAGGCCCTATAACTGTCCTGAGAAGTTGTTTGCATGCACTTGCTGCCTTGACACTTGTTGATGTACGTGTGCCCTGCTCGAGCAGTAAAGGGGAGATCACATGCAGAGATGATTTTCTGTAGCTTCTCAGTCCGAGTAAAAATAAAATATCCTTGTCATATAGGAACCAAGTCTCTGGCTGGAAATTTCTACAACAGAACCAATTAGTCATTTCTATAAATATATACAGAGCCAATGAAGGAACCAGATGTCGCAGTAACACAAGTCACTGTCCGTGGTGCTGAATTCTCTACTTGTTGGGCTGGTACTGAATGAATAGGATAACCGGCCAACGTGTTTGTGTGCTTACACTGATTATATATCAGGGGGGCAAATATTTATAACATTGAGGGGAAAAATTAAAAAATATATATAGTAAGGACAATATAATCGTGATTTAATGTATCCCTTCTGCTGTTTAAAAAGCACAATGTCTGAATGACAAATATGTATTACTCTGCACATTTTAATAATTTCATTAATATTATGCAGTTTACCTATTTGCTATAATCATTCTGCTTTAAAGCAATTTTTAAAACTAGCTGTGAAATTGATGCTGTTGTTCTGTCTGTTGTTGCCCTGGTGCCTTAAGATGTTAGACGTCTGTCTAAACATGCGTGAGGGGACAGATGCACTAATCCATGGAGGCCTCTGATCAGAATAACTCATCCCAATATTATATTGAGCGAGATGGTTAATTCCGTTTTAATCTAGACTGGGTTCAGAGCCTCCGTTCTGCCGTTGATCTTTTGCATGCCCGCTATTACATGTATTAGTTTACTCTAAATTTTGATCCCATGTCAAACTAAAGCAAATTAGGTCCAATTTTGTGTTACTAACGTAGCACCCCCTTGTAAACAGCTGGCCACACCTCCCCTTAAACTACAATTAAATGTGGTATTATGGAATATTATTCAGCACTATATAACATAGAATACAAGTATTATGATATTATTAAAAAGTATGTCAAATATCCATGATGTAATCATTACAATATAAACATTATAATGTAATCAACACAACGTAATCAACTGAGTATGTATTTGCACCTTTTGTTAGTCTGAGATTCTGTTAGCTACTTTATATTAGTCCTGAATCTATGAATATTCACTTTTATTAACGTATATTTTATCACAATGCTAAAGGACAAATATATTATCAACCTTTTAGTTAGACAATGTGTAAAAGGCTGAAACTGCCTAGGTTTACTACTAAAGGAAGGGATTCGCCTGAGTTCACCCGAAGTTCACGGCTGAGCATTTTTTTAAAAACCCAAGTGGAGCTGCTCCAGCCACCATTATGTTCAGCCGAGAGACCAAACGGTAAAAGAAATGATGGACAAACTTATCACCTAGGGGTGTGGATTAAGGGAAAAAACAATTATTGTGAATGGCTGAAGGAATGATGATGCTTAAGTTACGAGATATTGTTAAATGATAAGAACTTGTATAAAAATTGGTGTAAAACAGTACTGGACACACTTTTACGTGTCCAGCCTTGGTTGTAACTTCTTTGTTGCAATAAAGACTGAATTCTGGATACTGCACAAGCGGACTTCTGATTTGGCGGGGAAGGAGAAAAAACCACGACAGTATATCCGAACAAGGGGGAATTAGGGCCCTAAAATTGAATTACACAGGTTTTATTTTATAAAACTAGAAATCTTTATTAAATACATTTAAAAGAAGGTCAGACAGGTTAGTCATTCGGCAAATCAAAGGCATTAAACAAAACAAACATACAAGGGACTTGCCAAGCTACCAGGTCCAAGCCAGTTCAACCGCTAAGATGAAACAATACCGCGTGTGAACAAATGCAGGCGCTCAGACCGCTACACGCACAAAAATAAATAAAAAACCAAACCCAATGCACTGTGACCTCAAACGATAATGATCACACTAGTGAATATTAAAAAGAAACTGGCCTCAAGCTTCACCGCACATCAAAGTCACCATTCAGGGAATTTAGCGTTGAAGACACCCTGCGGTTAAACAGGCTTAGCACAACCGCAACTAGCTAAGTGAGAGGGAGGGGAGAGAGACAAACAAAAAGGAAAACCCCCCAACCCGTCGCTCACAACAACCCTAGTGCTTATAACATACAGCCCACAGGCTGGAGGGCCAAACAAATGCAACGATACTATAAAATTTCAAACCGCAAACATCACGCAGACATATACTATAGAGAGCAGCTAGCGCACGACACAAAACACTAAAGAAACACGGGAAAAAAAGAAAAGACAATGTAAAGTCCTCACCTTCCCCCCGTTAACAATGGGCACATACCTCTAAACATAACATCACTTGCTCACTAGTTTTGGTTGCGTCAGTACGGAATAGTTTAACCTACATAGGTAAACATACCTGTTGCGATTTCTGTAGCCAGCGTTCGGTGGACGCCGCTTCAGTAATCTACGCCCCCTCTCCGTCAGCAAACACACTACACCGCGGAACGCTGGTCAAGAATAAGGGTCAATCAAAACAGCCTTCGCTACTTTCAAACGCGAGTGTAGTACATACACACACACACACACACACACACACACACACACATATATATATATATATATATATATATATATATATATATATATATATATATATATATATATATATATACACACACACACACATCCGTGAGAGAAGAACAGGGAAACAGACAAATGCCTAACTAATTAACCAGCAGGAGAATGGAAGTGACAAAATAAACACCAAAATATCCCCCTGCTACACTCATTTTGAAGTAATTGTGCAACAATTTTTTTCCCAGTCGCCATGCTTCGTCTTGCTTGTGCAGGTTATGCTTGCATTGAACTTACTTTGTAGACAATAAGATCCTGTCGGCATGAACTCTCTACTGTGTGGTAATTTAGAGAAATTACGCACGTTCCTTATCCCATCTGAATCGGTGACACTAACGCCGTCGGAATGTGATTTAGCGCAGAGTTTAGAATATTTACGGTTTCCGGCCCATGAAGGCAGTTTGAAATAAAACAAAACAAATACGTTACATTTTCTGGATGCGCACATTCTTGCTCTTGGCAAAATGACACTTTGATTTATTGAGATAAAGGAGTGTTACTCGATGAGATTTCGAATCCATCGCTCGTTGAACCTGGAGAACATGGATCCAGAAGGTAATTAATGATTAAATAATAAAGTTGTAGTTACCGGTATGTGACAAACGAAATGAACGTCTGCATTGGCCTAATGTTTGTTAGTTGATAAGTAGCTGATAAGTAAAACCTTTGATTTTCGATGTAAAATCACCGACCGGTTGAATAGTTCAACTTTTATCTACAGAAACGAATGTATTTTGTACTGCAAAGGTATACACTGGAGTTTTAAAATGAGAAAATGTAACGATGCGATAGGAAATACCCTTCGGTGTACTCCCCTTCTGTCTCGATTTCTTGCTCACCGTGTTTAATAAGAAAATAAAAAGGAAGATGACTATTAGTGACAAAAGTGTAGGAATAAATGTTTCATAATGCATAATACAGACACATTTAATATTAATTCACTTGGATATTTGTGAGAGTAAGCGTATTCATGGATGTTGTCTTTTTAGCTTCATGGGTAATTCTCACAATTTCATTTATCCGACAATCTGAAGCCCGTAGACTCATTTTAAACTTATTTTGTAGTACAGTGTTTATTCCGTTATTGTCAGAGCCCATGTTCTTATATATATCTCTCTGTGTTCCATTTTGTTGCAGTTCATGAGTTTGTGGAGGATAAGTTCATCTCCATGCTGGTCGTGAACTTTGAGAGCAGCTCACTGACCATGGAGAACTTGCAGTCTCTGGCCCTCAGTGTCCCATCATTTTATTGGCGACTCACTGGGGAGCAGTTGGATCCCAGTCTATTGTGCATAACACCTGCACGGCTGCAAGTATTACATCATGGTGCAGAGACTGGTGTCCAGCATGGGAATGGAGAATCACCAGCTGAGGAGAATGCCCATTACGGACAGGGGCTGCCGTCACCCAGCTCTGCAAGGGAGGCTTCCCCTGCAGCTCCAGCATCCACGACTGAGGATGCTGATGGACTCCTCGAGGCTCTCCCCTTGCTCTGGGGTGAAGATGAGCCCTCATCTGTGGCTTCTGACACTCAGCCTGGAAATGAGGTTGAGTCAGAGCATGGTGAACCCTCCAGCTCCACCTTCTGGATCCCTGCGGGCCCTAACACCATGTGGCAGCAGGTTGAGATTGAAGGCCAGACCTTCCTGCGCAAGCTGGATGAGCTCAGCATTCCCGAGGGACTTTGGAGCATCACGGACTACGCTGATGATCACACCATGGTCATGTCCGTGCATGTCTCCGTGCGTGTGCACAGTTCTCTGCGAACATGGGTTGTGAGGCAGGAGGAGAGCCCTCCTCACATGCCCGTTGGCACCAGTCAGAGGAAGCGCAAGGCCAAGCCCGACGACACCAGCGGCTCCAGCTCACCACCGCCACGCAAGAGGCCCATGCGCTTATGATTGCATTCCACGTTTTTACGCTGTGAGTTACATTTACAATTTAATCAGTTACTTGATAAATGACAAAAAGTAGTTACTGCGGTATATATTCCATACATTTGCTGAACTGGAGTTTTGTGCGTCCTTAAGTAATAACTGTAAGCATTCTTTAAGTATGAAAGAGTTTCGGACATTGTCACCTGAAGGCCCAGTGTCCCCATAATTATAACTTTATACTATATTTCTGCATGACTGAGTATTCAATGAGTACCTGGTACTCACATCTCATATTTACCATTTATATCAGTCTCCAAAGTGCTTAGAGAGTTAAGGCTGGTCTTGGTTAGTTCTTAGTGATTGAGCTTTTATTCTTCTGTAATACTCCCCAAGTCCCTCACTCTACTCAATCTCAGTACTCTTTGGTAGTGAATGAGTCATTGTCACTAACTGCAACAGTTTATGGATAATCAATGGCAAACATAATGCAGACATATGACATACAGTGTGGTGTTTGCAGTAAGTTGGGCTTAGTGGAAAAAGCCCAATTACTAACCCTGACTTCTACTTCGCAGGCGGCACCAAGTCAAGTCCCGGCGGGCACGCTGCCAGAAGTCAAGTCCCGGCGGGCACGCTGCCAGAAGTCAAGTCCCGGCGGGCAGGCGGCCCCAGGTCGCGTCCCGGCGGGCAGGCGGCCCCAGGTCGCGTCCCGGCGGGCAGGCGGCCCCAGGTCGCGTCCCGGCGGGCAGGCGGCCCCAGGTCGCGTCCCGGCGGGCAGGCGGCCCGAGGTCGCGTCCCGGCGGGCAGGCGGCCCCAAGTCAAGTCCCGGCGTGCAGGCGGCCCCAAGTCAAGTCCCGGCGTGCAGGTGGCCCCAAGTCAAGTCCCGGCTGGCAGGCGGCCCCAAGTCAAGTCCCGGCGGGCAGGCGGCCCCAAGTCAAGTCCCGGCGGGCAGGCGGCCCCAAGTCAAGTCCCGGCGGGCAGGCGGCCCCAAGTCAAGTCCCGGCGGGCAAGCGGCTCCACCCGGCGGGCACGCTGCCAGAAGTCAAGTCCCGGCGGGCAGGCGGCCCCATGTCAAGTCCCGGCGGGCAGGCGGCTCCACCCGGCGGGCACGCTGCCAGAAGTCGCGTCCCGGCGGGCAGGCGGCCCCAGGTCGCGTCCCGGCGGGCAGGCGGCTCCAGGTCGCGTCCCGGCGGGCAGGCGGCCCGAGGTCGCGTCCCGGCGGGCAGGCGGCCCGAGGTCGCGTCCCGGCGGGCAGGCGGCCCCAAGTCAAGTCCCGGCGTGCAGGAGGCCCCAGGTCGCGTCCCGGCGGGCAGGCGGCCCCAGGTCGCGTCCCGGCGGGCAGGCGGCCCGAGGTCGCGTCCCGGCGGGCAGGCGGCCCCAAGTCAAGTCCCGGCGTGCAGGCGGCCCCAAGTCAAGTCCCGGCGTGCAGGCGGCCCCAAGTCAAGTCCCGGCTGGCAGGCGGCCCCAAGTCAAGTCCCGGCGGGCAGGCGGCCCCAAGTCAAGTCCCGGCGGGCAGGCGGCCCCAAGTCAAGTCCCGGCGGGCAAGCGGCTCCACCCGGCGGGCACGCTGCCAGAAGTCAAGTCCCGGCGGGCAGGCGGCCCCAAGTCAAGTCCCGGCGGGCAGGCGGCTCCACCCGGCGGGCACGCTGCCAGAAGTCAAGTCCCGTCGGGCAGGCGGCCCCAGGTCGCGTCCCGGCGGGCAGGCGGCCCCAGGTCGCGTCCCGGCGGGCAGGCGGCCCCAGGTCGCGTCCCGGCGGGCAGGCGGCCCGAGGTCGCGTCCCGGCGGGCAGGCGGCCCCAAGTCAAGTCCCGGCGTGCAGGAGGCCCCAGGTCGCGTCCCGGCGGGCAGGCGGCCCCAGGTCGCGTCCCGGCGGGCAGGCGGCCCGAGGTCGCGTCCCGGCGGGCAGGCGGCCCCAAGTCAAGTCCCGGCGTGCAGGCGGCCCCAAGTCAAGTCCCGGCGTGCAGGCGGCCCCAAGTCAAGTCCCGGCTGGCAGGCGGCCCCAAGTCAAGTCCCGGCGGGCAGGCGGCCCCAAGTCAAGTCCCGGCGGGCACGCTGCCAGAAGTCAAGTCCCGGCGGGCAGGCGGCCCCAAGTCAAGTCCCGGCGGGCAGGCGGCTCCACCCGGCGGGCACGCTGCCAGAAGTCAAGTCCCGGCGGGCACGCTGCCAGAAGTCAAGTCCCGGCGTGCAGGCGGCCCCAAGTCAAGTCCCGGCGTGCAGGCGGCCCCAAGTCATGTCCCGGCGGACAGGCGGCCCCAAGTCATGTCCCGGCGGACAGGCGGCCCCAAGTCATGTCCCGGCGGGCAGGCGGCCCCAAGTCAAGTCCCGGCGGGCACGCTGCCACAAGTCAAGTCCCGGCGGGCAGGCGGCCCCAAGTCAAGTCCCGGCGGGCAGGCGGCCAGAAGTCAAGTCCCGGCGGGCAGGCGGCCAGAAGTCAAGTCCCGGCGGGCAGGCGGCCAGAAGTCAAGTCCCGGCGGGCACGCTGCCAGAAGTCAAGTCCCGGCGGGCACGCTGCCAGAAGTCAAGTCCCGGCGGGCACGCTGCCAGAAGTCAAGTCCCGGCGGGCACGCTGCCCCAAGTCAAGTCCCGGCGGGCAGGCGGCCCCAAGTCAAGTCCCGGCGGGCAAGCGGCTCCACCCAGCGGGCACACTGCCAGAAGTCAAGTCCCGGCGTGCAGGAGGCCCCAAGTCAAGTCCCGGCGGGCACGCTGCCAGAAGTCAAGTCCCGGCGTGCAGGCGGCCCCAAGTCAAGTCTCGGCGGGCAGGCGGCCCCAAGTCATGTCCCGGCGGGCAGGCGGCCCCAAGTCAAGTCCCGGCGGGCACGCTGCCAGAAGTCAAGTCCCGGCGGGCACGCTGCCACAAGTCAAGTCCCGGCGTGCTGGCGGCCCCAAGTCAAGTCTCGGCGGGCAGGCGGCCCCAAGTCATGTCCCGGCGGGCAGGCGGCCCCAAGTCAAGTCCCGGCGGGCACGCTGCCAGAAGTCAAGTCCCGGCGGGCACGCTGCCAGAAGTCAAGTCCCGGCGGGCACGCTGCCAGAAGTCAAGTCCCGGGCGGGCACGCTGCCAGAAGTCAAGTCCCGGGCGGGCAGGCTGCCAGAAGTCAAGTCCCGGGCGGGCAGGCTGCCAGAAGTCAAGTCCCGGGCGGGCAGGCTGCCAGAAGTCAAGTCCCGGGCGGGCAGGCTGCCAGAAGTCAAGTCCCGGCGGGCAAGCGGCTCCACCCAGCGGGCACACTGCCAGAAGTCAAGTCCCGGCGTGCAGGAGGCCCCAAGTCAAGTCCCGGCGGGCACGCTGCCAGAAGTCAAGTCCCGGCGTGCAGGCGGCCCCAAGTCAAGTCTCGGCGGGCAGGCGGCCCCAAGTCATGTCCCGGCGGGCAGGCGGCCCCAAGTCAAGTCCCGGCGGGCACGCTGCCAGAAGTCAAGTCCCGGCGGGCACGCTGCCACAAGTCAAGTCCCGGCGTGCTGGCGGCCCCAAGTCAAGTCTCGGCGGGCAGGCGGCCCCAAGTCATGTCCCGGCGGGCAGGCGGCCCCAAGTCAAGTCCCGGCGGGCACGCTGCCAGAAGTCAAGTCCCGGCGGGCACGCTGCCAGAAGTCAAGTCCCGGGCGGGCACGCTGCCAGAAGTCAAGTCCCGGGCGGGCAGGCTGCCAGAAGTCAAGTCCCGGGCGGGCAGGCTGCCAGAAGTCAAGTCCCGGGCGGGCAGGCTGCCAGAAGTCAAGTCCCGGGCGGGCAGGCTGCCAGAAGTCAAGTCCCGGGCGGGCAGGCTGCCAGAAGTCAAGTCCCGGCGGGTAGGCGGCTCCACCCGGCAGGCACGCTGCCAGAAGTCAAGTCCCGGCGTGCAGGGGGCCCCAAGTCAAGTCCCGGCGGGCAGGCGGCCCCAAGTCATATCCCGGCGGGCACGCTGCCAGAAGTCAAGTCCCGGCGGGCAGGCTGGCAGAAGTCAAGTCCCGGCGGGCAGGCGGCCCCAAGTCAAGTCCCGGCGGTCAAGCGGCTCCACCCGGCGGGCACGCTGCCAGAAGTCAAGTCCCGGCGGGCAGGAGGCCCCAAGTCAAGTCCCGGCGGGCAGGCGGCCCCAAGTCAAGTCCCGGCGGGCAGACGGCCCCAAGTCAAGTCCCGGCGGGCACGCTGGCAGAAGTCAAGTCCCGGCGGGCAGGCGGCCCCAAGTCAAGTCCCGGCGGGCAGGCGGCCCCAAGTCAAGTCCCGGCGGGCAGGCGGCCCCAAGTCAAGTCCCGGCGGGCAGGCGGCCCCAAGTCAAGCCCCGGCGGGCAGGCGGCCCCAAGTCAAGTCCCGGCGGGCACGCTGGCAGAAGTCAAGTCCCGGCGGGCACGCTGGCAGAAGTCAAGTCCCGGCGGGCACGCTGGCAGAAGTCAAGTCCCGGCGGGCACGCTGGCAGAAGTCAAGTCCCGGCGGGCACGCTGGCAGAAGTCAAGTCCCGGCGGGCACGCTGGCAGAAGTCAAGTCCCGGCGGGCACGCTGGCAGAAGTCAAGTCCCGGCGGGCACGCTGGCAGAAGTCAAGTCCCGGCGGGCAGGCGGCTCCAAGTCAAGTCCCGGCGGGCACGCTGCCAGAAGTCAAGTCCCGGCGGGCACGCTGCCAGAAGTCAAGTCCCGGCGGGCACGCTGCCAGAAGTCAAGTCCCGGCGGGCACGCTGCCAGAAGTCAAGTCCCGGCGGGCACGCTGCCAGAAGTCAAGTCCCGGCGGGCACGCTGCCAGAAGTCAAGTCCCGGCGGGCACGCTGCCAGAAGTCAAGTCCCGGCGGGCACGCTGCCAGAAGTCAAGTCCCGGCGGGCAGGCGGCCCCAAGTCAAGTCCCGGCGGGCAGGCGGCCCCAAGTCAAGTCCCGGCGGGCAGGCGGCCCCAAGTCAAGTCCCGGCGGGCAGGCGGCCCCAAGTCAAGTCCCGGCTGGCAGGCGGCCCCAAGTCAAGTCCCGGCTGGCAGGCGGCCCCAAGTCAAGTCCCGGCTGGCAGGCGGCCCCAAGTCAAGTCCCGGCTGGCAGGCGGCCCCAAGTCAAGTCCCGGCTGGCACGCTGCCGGAAGTCAAGTCCCGGCGGGCACGCTGCCGGAAGTCAAGTCCCGGCGGGCACGCTGCCGGACGTCAAGTCCCGGCGGGCACGCTGCCGGACGTCAAGTCCCGGCGGGCACGCTGCCGGACGTCAAGTCCCGGCGGGTAGGCGGCTCCACCCGGCGGGCACGCTGGCAGAAGTCAAGTCCCGGCGGGCAGGCGGCCCCAAGTCAAGTCCCGGCGGGCAGGCGGCCCCAAGTCAAGTCCCGGCGGGCAGGCGGCCCCAAGTCAAGTCCCGGCGGGCAGGCGGCCCCAAGTCAAGTCCCGGCGGGCAGGCGGCCCCAAGTCAAGTCCCGGCGGGCAGGCGGCCCCAAGTCAAGTCCCGGCGGGCAGGCGGCCCCAAGTCAAGTCCCGGCGGGCACGCTGGCAGAAGTCAAGTCCCGGCGGGCACGCTGGCAGAAGTCAAGTCCCGGCGGGCACGCTGGCAGAAGTCAAGTCCCGGCGGGCACGCTGGCAGAAGTCAAGTCCCGGCGGGCACGCTGGCAGAAGTCAAGTCCCCGCGGGCACGCTGGCAGAAGTCAAGTCCCGGCGGGCACGCTGGCAGAAGTCAAGTCCCGGCGGGCAGGCGGCCCCAAGTCAAGCCCCGGCGGGCACGCTGCCAGAAGTCAAGCCCCGGCGGGCACGCTGCCTGAAGTCAAGCCCCGGCGGGCACGCTGCCAGAAGTCAAGCCCCGGGCGGGCAGGCTGCCAGAAGTCAAGTCCCGGCGGGCACGCTGCCAGAAGCATTTCCAGATTTAGACGGGTTTCCTCCCCGGGTTTCATTTATATATTATTATCACTGGTGGTTTATGTTCATACTGTTGACATTAGAGCTGCAACTACCGACAATTTTTCTATGAATTAATCCATCGACTATTTAACCAATTGGTTGATTCACTTAACGCAGTAATTCACTTGTAACAGGCGGGAGCTGATATGCAGGTGAGGGGAGCCAGAGATATTAAACACGGTTTTTTAAATTCGCTTATGGGAGCACCACATGCAGCTGTTTTGGTAGATAATGGAAGCAGGAAGTACTTTTTGTAAACTAAAAATTTATTGTGGGTAAACTTGGTATAAAGATGGTGGAGTGACAGTACTTTTATGTTGATTTAATGCCTGACGAGTTTATTAGCTATAGTTTCAACTTTTAGTCCAGTTTTTTTTTATTAGTTTCCATCTTTCAGTTTTATTTAGCAGTAATATCACTGGTCCCAAACAATCCCAATGCATACACACACATACTGGTACTGTCAATCAATGTATAATAAGTCCAGCTGTTTTAGGTGAACCCCATAATGTCCTGTAATAAAGCTTGTAATGAGATATCCCTCTTGTTTCTCCTTTGCAATGTGGTTATGTATAAAAACATTCAGGAAGGAATCTTATCTGTATTCTTCACCTGATGTGGGTGTCACTATTTCAGTGATGGGTCTTTATGGTAAATATTTAGGTGTTTGTCACAAATACAGATGGATAGATAATAATTACATTAATTATTTAGGTAATACACAGAAGAAATGTGATTGAAAGGAGATTAATGTGATGTAACATAGACCGCCAGGCGTAATGTTCTCGCTGTCTGTATGGGACCATGTTGTTCTTACAAGTGACCCCATAGAAGCACATCTCCAGGTTTTTAATGTTTACAGTCTTCATATCTAGATCAGCATCATTGCTTAATTTCAAAATTGCACGTAGGAGCTGCACAGTGGTTAGACCTGTTGCCTGACATATGTGGGAGGAAGGTTCAAGTCATGTCTGTGGATCTTGCATGTTCTCCAGGTGTCATGGGATTTCTTCCGGTTTCCCCCCACAGTCTAAAAATATTCCAAGGTTAACTGGAGTTGCCAAATTACCCATGTCTGAGTGGTGTGTATGCCCTGTAACAGGTTGGCACCCCATCCTGGGTTATTCCGTGCTTTGTGCTCATAGCTTCCATGATAGGCTCCAGACCCCTTGTTACCTTACACAGGAAGTTCACCATTCCTGTCCAAAGCTTTGAGGAAGTTACAGGATCCCCGCGGATCATGAAAAGTATCAAAGTCTGTTTTTCCCCCCCTTTTTTTTTTCCCACGCACGTCACTGCCTATAGCACAGGGGGCAGTGTGTACCCGATAGGCCTATATGCACGCCATAGAAAATGAAGATATAGTGCTGCATGTGCATAGCTGGTGTGTAGCAGGTTTCCCTTAAAATGGTAGAAATGGTAAATGCAAATGATAAGTACTGTGGCTTGTTGAAAAAGACGACTAATGTCTAAAAAGCACAATACAACCTTTGTAAAAAAGTTATCAAACTGGCAGCAATGGGCTCTAAAGCCATCGATGCACATATCAAGGGAGAGAAGCACAAATATTTTGTCAATAGTCGGACAACTGTCCCCATTCAGTTTTTTACCAGTATTGGCATTGCAAGCACAACCTCTACAGATAGGCCTACACCCGTTTTGGCAGTGTCTCCGGATCCCACAACAAGTAATGCCTTCAGTACATTCTCCTCAACCGACACTGAAAGCAGAAGTGCTATGGGCTTTGCCAAAACATTCACTTGTGGTAGGGATATAACCGCTTTTCTTGCATGATTCGGACTCGCTCCATATATTAAAAGGGAGCTTCGTTGTCATGTTTGACGTAAGTATGAACAGGACCATCAAAAGAAAACAACTGGATGTGCATGTCAGGTATTGGGTAAATTATGAGAATGGCTCTCGAGTGCAGTCCTGGTATCTGGGATCACAGTACATGAGCCACTCCACCGCTGAAGACTTACTGGAGAAGTTTAAGGTAAGCCATTCAATAACATTTAAACTCAGTAACGAACCCACTCTGAGACGACGAGCGAAGGAGAAGAAAGAGCAGTTGGTGGTCTTAAATGCAGATACTGCATAGACAAACAGGCGCACACATACACAAGCATACGTTCCCACCCTCATGCACACATAAACAAATATTTACACATTCACCCAACATAGAGAGATGTACACATACTCTCACTCCCCATATATACTCTATGTGGACCCCTATTTTTTCCTCTGGCGAGGAGACCAGAAGACCACCCCGGACCCTGCAGCAGCCGAGAAGCCCACCAGCCCAGACCCCGACCGGACGGCCAGCTCTTCCTCTCAGCCCCCAGCTCCAAATGTCGAACAGAGAACGGGGGTGTGAAAAGACCCTATGCCCCCCCTTCGCCCACTCAGATGTGGTGTTGGTGCATGTTCTAAAGTGCTTTTAAAACGGGAAGGGCATGGCGCTAACTACCCCCTGCCAACCAACAGCTGGTGTTAGCTCAGCCCCCCCGGCCCAGCCGGAACCCCAGCCCGGAGGCAGAGCGCCCCCAGAACCCCAAGCCCGCCCCGGATTCACCAAGGAGCAGCGCTGCTGCCAGGCCGGTAACCTACGTCCGCCGGCACAGGCTCCCCCAGCAGCTCCGCCTGCAGCCACCAGAAGGACCCCACCCAAGAGCCACCAAAGCCCCACCCAGGCCAGGATCGCAGTCGCAGTGCCGAACCCCCCAGCAACCCACCCCCAGGGAACCCCCAGACGGCCCGAGACAATATGCCCCCCACGTACAACGACAATGACCAAAGCGGGACAGAACCGTGACCCCCCACCCCCACTAGGTGATGGAGCTGATCAAAGGAGCACAGAGAGATTGATCTAGTGTGGCAGCAGAAGCTGTATCAAGACTAATATGGTTCAACAAACTGTCTCTATATTGGTCGATATTAAAATTATTTTTATTTTTCCAGTTCATAAGGACAGTCTTCTAGGCAGTGCATAAGGCGGTGAAAGCCATGTGGATTGTGTTAAAATCTGTACTGACGCCATCTAGGTCACCCAACAAGCAGACTGAAGGAGAGGCTGGAATGGTACATTTCAGACATTTTAAGTCTTCACAGATCCTGCGCCAGAACATCTGAGTAGGTGGACAGAACCAAAAAGCATGGATGTAACTGTCAGGTGTATCGCCTTGACAGTGTGAGCAGATGTTAGAAGACGTAAAACCCATCCTGAACATCCGATGCCCTGTATAGTGCACTCTATGCAGGATTTTGTATTGTATTAACTGTAAACTGGAATTTCTAATCAGTTTAAAGGTTTTTAAACATATCTTAGACCAGAAATTGTGGTCCCAGCTGACTGATAGATCTGCCTCCCATTTTGCAATGATTCATCCATTTTAGAAAGTGTCCTGTATATTTTAGACAGTAATTTGGGGGGTTTTAGATTAAGGAATTCTGCCACACTTTGTGGTATTTGTAATTTGATTTGATTAGACCTTAATTTTTTTTTACTATAGATTTAACTTGTTGATATTCTAAAAATCTATTCTTGCTAATCCCATATCGTTTAACTAATATGTCAAAGGGAATAAAGTCTATTCCTTCAAATATATGTTCCAAGTATTTAATACCTTTACAACTCCAATCTGGGAAGTTTATCAATTATTGTTTAGTAGTACGTCAGGGTTGTTCCAGATGGGAGTACGCTTGCATGGGATTAATGAAGACTGAGTCATTTTTAGAAACTCCCAGCACGCTGTCAGAAAAGAGCTGATACTGATGCTTTTGAAGCATTCCTGTCGTTTTGATGTTTGAGCTAATGAATGGTAGATCCGAAATCTCTATCTTATTGCATAGTGCCTGTTCTACGTCTGGCCAAGGCTCATCTAAGAGGGTATGTTTTAACCACCCTGAGATGTTTTGGAGCCTGTTGGCTAAGAAATAGTGGTGAAAATTAGGCCGATCTATTCCTCCTTTGTCCTTAGTCCTTTGCAGTGTTTCTAAGCTAATACGTGGGGGTTTATCTTTCCAGAGGAATTTAGAGATGGCGGAGTCCAGAGATCTAAACCAGTCAGGTGATGGTTTACTCGGGATCGTTGCAAATAAATTATTAGTTCTTGGCAAAGCCATCATTTTTATTGAGGTGACCCTTCCCATAAGTTATATGGGTACGGACTTCCACCTGACCAGATCATCCGCTACTTTATTTAAAAGTGGGAAATGGTTTAGTTTAGTTAAATCTGCCAGCCTAGGTGTAACATTAATACCTAAATATTTTATATCTCCAGATGGCAGTGGAGTGGGAGAATTATTCTGGAAGGAGCAATTAATTGGAAGAACTGTAGATTTTAACCAATTTATCGAATAATCTGAGACTCTTGAGAAAGAGTTTATTAATGCAATCACCTCAGAAAGAGTGGTTTGTGAATGCTGGAGAAAAAGTAACACGTCATCCACATAAAGACTCACCTTATGTTCTACATTCCTGCGTTTAATGCCTTTAATCACTGTAGCCTGTCTAATTGCTGCTGCTAGTGGTTCAATAAAAATCGCAGACACTGAGGGGGATAGAGGACATCCCTGCCTGGTGCCCCTCTTCAGACTGACCAAACATCCTCCAGTTTCTTTCGTCCTGACACATGCCGTTGGGGAACGATGTAATATTTTTAACCAGTTTATGAAAAAGTTTCCGAAACCAAATTTGCATAAAGCTGCAAATAAAAAATTCCAGTTACTGTAACTCTATCGAATGCTTTTTCTGCATCTAGAGACAATATTGTAATTTGAAGGTTTTTATTGCATGAATAGTCTATGTCTAGATTAAGTAATCTACGTGTATTTGTTGATGAGTGCCTCCTTTTATGAAACCAGTTTGGTCAGGATGAATTATGAGAGGGGTTAACTTCTCTATTCTTTTTGAGAGAGCTTTGCAGATTATTTTAAGGTCAACGTTTATAAGGGATATTGGACGATAGCTGGTAGATACTGTAGGATCTTTGCCTGGTTTTAGCAAGAGACTAATGTTGGCAGAATTCATATTTGGTGGTAGCCGACCATTTTCCCTGGTTTCTTGCAACATTCTGCAGAATGTTGATGCCAGAATTGTCCAGAATTCTTTATAGAATTCTGCTGGAAATCCATCTGGACCTGGAGCCGTTTTATTGGGCATACCGTTCAGGGCTTCCTGGAGTTCACCTGGTGTCAGCGGAGAATCCAGTGCCATCGCTTGATTGTCTGATAATTTCAGAAGGGTTATACTATCAAGAAACTGATCAATTTCGTCTTTAGATGCGTTTATCTGTGGTGAATATAAAGATTTGTAAAAGTCCCTGAAAGTGCTGTTTTTTTCTGTCAGAGTCATATACTGTATCCCCATTTCAGTCTTTAACAGCACATATAGTTGTTTTTTCCATATTTATTTTTAACTGATTAGCTAAAAATGACCTGATTTGTTACCATGTTCATAATTTTGCCAGCGAAGTTTTTCTATTAATAATTTCATTTAAATCTAGTTTTGCTTTGCGTATTTTATTCAGCATTTCCTGTTCCTGGGATGATATGTAGGCTTCTTCTAAGGATTTGATGGTTTCTTCTAATTCCTGGATACACTTGTTTTCTCTTTTCTTTTTATGTGATGAGAATGAGATTATTTTACCTCTCATCACAGCTTTGCCTGCTTCCCAGACAACAGATGCTGATGTTCCAGGCAGGTCATTATAGTCTAAATATAAAGCCCACTCTTTTTTAAAATAGTTAATAAAATTTCCATCTTTAAGCAATGATGTATTAAATCTCCAGTTTCTGCTTGGTGGAATGGCCTTCTTATTTATTAGGGTTAAAGATACAGGAGCATGATCGCTGACAGCTATAGGGTGTATCTCTGTGTCTGAAATGTCACTCAGCAGAGAGCTACTGACTAGGAAATAATCCAGATGAGAGTAAGAGTGATGGACATGTGAGAAGAAAGTATATTCCCTACGGGTGGGGTGAAGAGAACGCCATGCATCGCAAAGTCCGTAGTCGCTCATGTGCTGTTTAACTATATTTGTGGATTCCCAATTGCGCTGAGCAGCTGTACTGAGCCTGTCCATTTCTTTATTTAGTCCAAAGTTGAGGTCGCCCCCAAGAACAAGTGCGCAATCCAGGTGTTCAGAGAGTGTGGTAAAGAAAACGTGGAAGAATGAGGGGTTATCAACATTTGGACCATATATACTAACAATACATAACTTTTTGTTAAGTATAGATAATTTAATGATTATAAATCTACCCTGTGGATCTATAATTGTGTTGAGTACTGTGAAATTGACATTTTTATGTATTAGAATGGGGAGGCATGGTGGTGCAGTGGTTAGCACTGTTGCTTCGCACCTCTGGGACCCGGGTTCGAGTCTCCGCCTGGGTCACATGTGTGTGGAGTGAGCATGTTCTCCCCATGTCGTCGTGGGGTTTCCTCCAGGTACTCCGGTTTCCCTCCACAGTCCAAAAACATGCTGAGGCTATTTGGAGTTGCTAAATTGCCCTTAGGGTGAGAGTGAATAGTGTGTGAGTGTGCCCTGCGATGGGCTGGCCCCCCATCCTGGGTTGTTCTCTGCCTCGAGCCCATTGCTTCCGGGACCGGCTACGGACCCCCCACGACCCAGTAGGATAAGCGCTTTGGAAAATGGATGGATGGATGTATTAGAATTGCTACCCGTCTTTGCCTAAAGTTATAGCAGGCTGAGAACACATTAGGAAACTCAGGTGTTTTAAGTTCATCATTTGGCAGGTCTATGAGTCTTTTGTAATAAAACAACGTCTGCCTGTAGTTTTTTAATATTTTTAACCTCTTCTCTCTGGAGCCAGCTCCATGCCCATTCCTTGAGACAATCCTTAGTGTGTCCTTAGACATGTGTGTGTAGCTAATGTAGCACATGCAAATGAATGAGGTTTGAGCGAGCTTGTACGGGCTTGTGTGTGCCCTATGTGTCTGTGTGCGCTATGAGGTCGGAGTGGTTGTGTTGACGCTGACTGCATATGTACGTGGTTGTGCTGTGCAGATGCGTGATGATTGAGGGTTTTGTGTGTGACAGAGTAGAAAAGCAGGTGATCGGTGCAGTGAAAGAAGGGGGAAGTGAGAGAGACATACAAAGGGGCAAGTTGGTGAGGGTATACGTGAGGACAAGAGAGAAGCGGAAACATTGTTAGCACTGTAGCGCTGCGGAGACTGACGGTAATGTATTTGATATGACATCATGTTCAATTAGCAGATTAACATGTATAAGCTAGAGAGATGTTAATGGAAGACGATTAGAGGAAATAAGAAAAATATATAACGGGTTCTTATCTGGACTGGTGTTAATATAACCAGGGAGTGGTACTGGGGTCGCGGTACAGCTGCCCATCCACGTACAGCTGGTCTACGGCGATGACAACTCGGGAGCCCTTCTAAATAAAGTTGCGTCGGATTGGGAGCAGAACTTTGCGTCGCTCCAGGATTTCTGGGGAACTGGTCGTTTACGCCAAAGTCCGTTCCTTTCAGCTCCCTGCCGTGGCTCTTCACCTGCTCCTGCTTAAAATATCCAAATTTAGCCACAATAGGACGCGGTCTCAGTGCACCAGGCCTCTTGGCTCCCAGCCGATGGACTCTCTCAAAGCAGATGTTTTTCACAGTGTCCTCCGAAAGTTTCAGGTGGTTCTTGATAAAGGTTTTGACGGTAATTCTGGGATGCCTGAAAACACCAGGCCTGTAGATCGATGAGTCTCTTATTTTTTTATTTTCTTCATTTAGATGGGTCACATTTTCAGTTAGACACTTAACCGAGTCCCGTAGTGAGGCGTTTTCAGCAGCGAGTGTTTCCACCTGCTGCTGGTTGAATTCCAAAGATTCCCTCAGGGATTTGAATTCCTGATGTAGAATCTCGAGCAGAGCCAACCTCGCGTCGAAACTGGACAATCGTTTGTCGATTGAATCCAAGATGTCGGCAAAGTCTTTACCAGTCGGCGATGCTGTGCCAGGGGAGTCTGCCGGGCAACTTCTTTTGGAGGACGGCGTCTCGCTTTTGGCTGGAGAAGATGCGTTTGCGTTCTTCTTCATGACTATAATGTTGAAGTACCAGTCGATATATTCCACAAGAGATTCCAAATTCCCCTCGCTGTTCATTCAGATTTTCCACCAAGTCTCCGGCATCTGACGTCACCTACAGCATTTCCGCCTCTGACGTGCCCTCCAATGTACTCATACTTGTACTTGCAAGATCTCAATTCTGCATTACAGTAGCGTACATTGTCCTGGAGGATATGGGTGTGAGGCAAGGAACAACCCAGCATGGGCCACCAACATATCGCAGGGCACAGATACCAGTCACACCTACAGGCAATTTGGTAACTCCAATTAGCCTCAGTATGTTTTTGGACTCGGGGGGGAACCCCACAACAACACAGGAAAAACATGCAAACTTCACACGCATGGTGTTATGGCCGCAACTCAAACCCAGCTCCCAGAAGTGTGAGGC
The DNA here is from genome assembly GCF_023856365.1 of Brienomyrus brachyistius. NCBI lineage: Eukaryota > Metazoa > Chordata > Actinopteri > Osteoglossiformes > Mormyridae > Brienomyrus > Brienomyrus brachyistius. The sequence goes on from NW_026042316.1 coordinate 2,828,508, forward strand.
AATAATGCTAACCATTGCACCACCATGCTGGAAATAAGTGGAAATCCAACAAGTGAAACTGATTTATTAGGGTTAAGCTAACAGACACCCAGAAAAATTAAAATGTAAATCACTGCAGTGCCGTGCAAACCTGTGTGAACAGCCAATCAGATCAGCCTGCTCTGTAGCATGTACCTCCCTGTTTCCGGTCCCTTTGTCAGTTTCTCACTGGCTGATTCAAAACAAGTGGAACCACTATGATGTTCAAACCCTTTGCTCTTCTCATTTTCATTAGTAAGCTCCTGATCACCGTAACCAGTCTGCATTTGAGACATTTTTCCCACACCCCACTCTCACAATAAGCTGATAATAATACTAATAATACTACTGTAATAATAGTATTACAGTTGACTTACTCTTTAAAGCCAGATGGCAGTGCTCTCATACTGATGAATGGTTGCGTAGCCAAGTGCTAGAAAGCAAACAAACTGATTCACCACTTACTCTCATGTACATCAATTAAAACTGTTTGCTCCAAGATAAATGATAAAAATACAAAAGTAATTTTTGCTGTCTAACCTCTGTTTACTGCATGACATTTCTGATTAACTGATAAGTAGAAGATACGTTTAATCTGTTGCTTGGTGGTAAGATGTTTCCAAAAGGAGAACCACAAAGAGCACAGTCATTTTCAAGGTTATTTCTCACTGGTCAGTGTGAAAGGCTGCATCATTAATATAACGCCGGGCTCAACACAGTGACTGTGTGGAATTAAAATTGGACATCGGTAGGCCCGGGAGGTTGGCATATTGGAACTGTGTGTGTCTTTAGGCCTTAGGCAAGAAGAGATTGTTTTGAATACTGTGTTACCTCGCTTCGAGATAGCTGCCTGCAGTAAGTTCCGCAGACCCTGAGGAAAGCTCGGGCCTTGGAGAGGCAGACAGCGGAACAAAGGGGGGGGAGAAACCACCTGCAGGGAGAGATTCAAAGCTGCCCCAACTGGTGCACAGCGAGTTATAGCTTTATAGAATAGTTGTGGCAAACAATATATAGCAAGCTATGCGGTAGTGCAAATGTATAAGTAATTGTTAATCATACAAATCATATGTTAACCATGTATTGGCAGTGATTCAATGACAATACGTCAATACGTTAATCATTAATCAAAGGACAACTGAGTATTTACAGTGATTCAATGTCATGTAATCAATATCTATATTCATATCTCCAGTAGGAGCCTAGCAGTCGAGACATGTTCTGGTAGACTGAGTAGAATGGGTGGACTTTACCTTGCCACCAAGGTGAACCAATAGAATTCGAGAATTGTGTTTGTTATACGTTTAAGCTTGGTTCATTGGTGTGTTGTGACCAATCAGGATTTAGACACTTACTGTGAAGTGGGAGTTATGGTATATCAACTGGTTGCTCGGAGAGCTAAAAAAGATCTTGGTACCGAATGCCACAGTGTGATGAGAGCGCTTTGCTGAGTTGCTGAAATAAAAGAGGTTTTCCTTTACCTCATCAAACTGAGAGGTCCGACTTTTATAATAAGTATATATAAGTGTTATATTCTAAATTTTTCTACCACAACTGCGCCTGCGCTGCACTGTAGATCGCAAGCCAGGCTGCAGACCATCAGCCCTGAAAGTTAAAACAGGACTCGTATGTGTGTCGTGTGTTGTTTACAGTTTTTCTCAATTGCTTTGGCACATTTTTCGAAACAGTCTTAACATTCTCTAAACTGTGAGTGCAAATGTCACAACTGTTTGCAGGAACTTCAAAACTTTATAGCATGTCTGCAAAATGTAGTTACTCACCCAAAACATTTAATTCATGCTTCAAAACCTAGTTTTTGTGTCAATAATTTGGCCAAGGCCACCAAAATCTAAAGTATTTTTGTCATTGTGTGAGCCACACTGGTCAAAATGTTTAGTTGTTTTTTCACCACAACAGTGAACCATGAAAATTAAGGGTTTAAACAAAAATCTCATATTTGTTGAGAAAAGTCAATAGTATGTAGAAAAGAAAAGAAAAAATCTATGAACATTTGTATTTGTACAGTGTTTATTTTTGTACTTCACGTGTATATACACAATACAAGTGTATTACTGTACATGTAAAGTAACTGACAAGAGTAACAAGATTTCACTTTACATTTCATATTTGTGTATTACCACAAATACACAAAAACAACAAATAACATTCTTGGGGAAAAAAAAATATATATATATATTCTTGGTGGACATCTTGTCGCTCACGTTGGTCAGGCCAAAGATTTTCATCAACATCACATCTGATGTTTTCCATTGCCACACACCGTGGAAAAAATCTCCTTGAATGCCGCACCCATCCCCTGCAATGGTCAGCTGTGATGTCCTCACATGCAGCATTCATGGCATCCAACAAAGACATCTGATTTTGTGGTCTATGATCATACACTTTCCACCTCCATGCTGAAAAAAACTCTTCTATTGGATTTAGGAACGGAGAGTATGGTGGAAGGAATTCCACTGTTATCCTTTCATGTGCAGCAAACCAGTCACTAACACTGTTGGTTCGGTGGAAGCTGACATTATCCCAGACAACAACATAATTAGGCAAATGTGGTCTAACCAAACCTCTTTCTTGTTCTGGAATCAGGTCTCTGTAAAGTGCATTTAGGAAGGCCAGGAGAAGTTGGGTATTATAGGGCCCAATGTGTGGAATATGTGTGCACACACCGTTCTCTGAAATGGCAGCACACATTGTAATATTGGCCCCACGTTGGCCTGGTGTGTCAATTGTGGCTCGGTGTCCAATGAGATTGCGACCACGTCTCCGGCCTTTGGACAGATTAAACCCAGCCTCGTCCACAAAAACAAGAATGTGGGTCGTTTCATGTAGTTCTAACTCCATGATTCTCTATGAAGGAACACAGGAAAAAATGTAACAGTAAACGTATTTTCTTATGGGTTTCTGAAACTTACAGTAAAGTAATACAGGCATCTTAGAAATACAGGAAAACTCACTAAGTGCACACCAGTGGTTTACCTGGACATACTGGTACCGCGATGCCTTGACTCTTTCACTGTTCCTCTCAAATGGCACCTTATAGAGCTGTTTCATAGTCATCTGATGTCTTTCTAAAACTCTGTCTATGGTGGAAATGCTGACAGAATTAATATTTGCAAAGACCTCATTGTCATTTATGATTGCACTTTGGATCTCTCTTAGCCTGATGGAATTGTTGGCTATGACCATGTTGCAAATTTCTTGTTCTTGCAGTTGGTTAAATACTGCTGCTCTGCCACCAGCGCGAGGTTGTCGTGCAGTTCTATAGAATGAACAAATAGACTTGCATTTACCTTTACAATATTGTTGTTTATACTGTTAAAATACTTTACATACTGTAAAACAAAAAAATACATATGTACCTGTTTTCCCTACGAAAGGTTTGCACAATTGATGACACTGTGGACCTGTTTACATTAGGCTGTACTCTTCGACCAGCCTCTTCCATTGTAAAACCATGATTTATGACATGATCCACAAGTGTGGCTCTGATTTCATCAGAGACTCTGACTCTTCTATTTCCACCTCTTCCTCGATTATTTCTTCCTCTACCACCACCACGTATTCTTACACGCCTTCCAATTGCTCTTCCACGAGCATGTTGCTGCAGTTCAGCGTTGTGAACGTCCTCCATTCTCAAAACATTCTACAGCAGTGATTGTGCTGTGGGCAATCTACATATATATACTCCCAAAGTTGATTGGTTAAGTGGTTAAATGGTTGAGTCATATTAGAGGTACTTTGCAATTAGATTGCGATTGCAATTACAGGGCATGTGCCAATGTAGCAGACATTACAAACAATGTCAATGTTAGATATATTTTAGAATATACATTCATGTATACTAATTATGATAATTGAATAGATCGTTTTGAATGTGATGGCTTACACAATAAAAAATGTCTGAGAAGTTCTGAAGTGTTTGACAGTGTAAGTGAGAATCGAGTCATCAGTTTTGATCAACAAGCCATTTGCAATTATTTGTTGTCCAAACTGCAGACAGTTGTATGTACTCTTTGCACACATGTGCCAAAACATTTGCAATTTGCTCAAATTCCAATCTGATGTGAAAAAGATGCGAATTGTTCAGAGATCTGAACTTAATGTTTTGGGAAATAAAAAAATCAGAAATAAAAAAATCATTTGAGAACTGAGCCAAAGCAATTGAGAAAAACTGTAATAAAAATTTACAGGACAGAACATACAGTAGTGGATTCAGTTTCCTTTGCTCTTACACTCAGATAAGGTCAGTTGTCAAGTCAAGCTTTTTACAATTGAAGCAGTTGGCCAAAATAAAGCCAATTCTTTCTAGGCAGCACTTTGAGACAGTAATCCACTCTTTTGTCACTACTAGTCTGGACCACTGTAACGCCCTCTATGTTGGGGTTAGAGGCTCCACTATTGTTCACCTCCAGAAGGTTCAAAATGCTGCCGCACATGGAAATATGAGCATGTCTCCCCCATTTTAGCCTCACTCCACTGGCTGCCCGTACATTTTAGGATTCATTTTAAAATTCTGTTATTTGCTTTTAAAGCCCTCAGTGGTCTTGCTCCACCTGACCTCTGTGAGCTGCTTCACCCTTACACCCCCACCCGCTCTCTCAGGTCAGCTGATCAGCTGTTCCTGACAGTTCCTAAGACTCAGCATGAGCTTAGAGGGGATCGAGCTTTTGCAGTCGCAGCTCCTAAAATGTGGAATGACTTGCCTTTTCACATTAGAGAGGCCTCTTCTCTGTCCGTTTTTAAATCTCTTCTTAAAACTCATCCTTTCTCTTTGGCCTTTGGCATGTTGTGAGATGTTGACTTTAATAGTAAATTTTATTTTAATCTTAGCCTTTTCTTTATTAATTAATGTAATTTTTTGTTTTTATTTTATTAATGGCCTTTTACTCTCATTTAATTTGTGTTCTGGTTTTTATTAAATTTATTTTACTTCGTTTTTAAGTATGTGAATGTTTTTATTTATTCCTCTGTGCAGCACTTTGGTCCATATGATTGTTTAAAGTGCTTTTCAAATAAAGCTGGATTGCACTGGATTAGAAGATGGCTCAACAAATCTCTTTCACAGTATGTAAAATTCGACAGAGGGGCGCAAGGTGACCTTCTGTCAGGGGCCCAGAATTTTTAGCTACACCTCTGTGTTACTGTGTTGATTTTGTTCTGTTGGGTGTTGGGTTTTTTCCCCTAAATATACGCTGAAAACCAACCAATCTCTGAACACAGAACAACACAGACAGCTGTGATGACTTTTTACTTGCTGCAAGGGAAGTCCGGTCCTGACTTCGAGGTGTCAGCCTCTCAGTCGAACTCAGCCAACTTCGAAAGAGTAACTCCCCTCGCAGTATCTTTTATTGAGGTACACAAACAGGATATCTAAATAACATTTTGCATTGTTTATCACCATGTATGGGGTGGAAATATTCAAGCGACAGTTCTTAAGAAGGGTGATTGCTAAATTAAGATCAAGCTGCTGCAGGGTGTTATGTCTAAGAAATGGCATCTAGCAAAATGACAATAGTAAAAGTACATATTTCTCGAACAGTGGGTGTCAGCAAGAGCCGGCCCACTTATTCATTACATCATAGTGGGGGATCTCATTACAGTCAAGGTCCCACCCAGAACCCAGCAGGGGCCAGCCAAGGATCAGCCAAGGACCAGCCAAGGTCCCATCATGGAAACTGGGGAAAATTCAAGCGGCTACATCTGTATATATTTATAGAGATGACTAATTGGCTCTGTTGTAGAAATTTCCAGCCAGAGACTTGGTTCCTATATGACAAGGATATTTTATTTTTACTCGGACTGAGAGGCTACAGAAAATCATCTCTACATGTGATCTCCCCTTTACTGCTCGAGCAGAGCACATGTACATCAACAAGTGTCAAGGCAGTAAGTGCATACAAACAACTTCTCAGGACAGTTATAGGGCCTTCAGGAGGAACCAAACTGCTGCCTCATTCAGAGATACCATTGTCTAAGACTTGCACTAAAACATTCTGAGCACTTGGGCATATTTAAACAAAGTAGTATGGCACCTGTGTCAGAATCCATCCCTGCCTTGTCCTGTTCACATGTCACTGGCCATCCTATTCTCTCCTCTGTCTTGTACCCCTTAGCCCATAGTGTGTTTGCCTGCTCATAGGGCCACCATGTGGCTTAACGGGTCAAGTGGTTCCTGACTCCCCTTTTAGTTGTGGGTTTTGAGGATATCACAGGGTCTGTGTTTTCATGATTGTCCCCCAGGCCACCATGCAGCTCAGCCCAGGATTCTCCACCCATTCTACCTTTACTCCTTCAGCCGCATACACGAGTCAGGCCTAGGTTATTCAAATTTCTTCCTGCCAAATTTACTGGACAGGAAGTGGACACTGCAAATGAATCTGTGAATACTCCAATACCTACATCTTTACAAGTTACATTAAGGGGTTTGGTACAGTAAATGGTTGTGAGGTGGGATTTCTTCTTGATGTCTGTTTGTAGCCCGTCCACCAGCAGCTGCTGCTGTATTTATCACACCAAGCAGGGAACGTATATTGCTAAGTTTTTCTTAGTTCAATTACACTTGACTAAGCTAATTAAGCTGGCTATGTTATTTACATTCAGAAGGATGCCGCCATATTGGGTTATACACAGATGCCACAATAGCTCACACTCACATTCCCTCTTCATTATTTTTCTAAATACACTCTATCCTGCCTTGTCACCTGCAACAAGATCTCACTCCCTGTATCGAGTAAAGTCTTTCTAATGGTTGAGCAGATTTCTGCTTCTCTCCTAACCATGGACATCCAAAGTAAGATGAAGCAAAATGTTAGGGAATTTGACAACACATGGTTACTCTTTTGGTAACAGTGACTTTGGTTTTATTTTGATAGATGTAAACCACATAATATGGTCTTAACCTTGTTTTCTGTCCTAAAAGCAAACTTTTGTGTTACAGGAGAAAAGTGCACAGCTGCTCAGATCAACCCCAGCTAATCAGCGCATATGGGAATCTTTTCAAAATACCATGTGAGTCTAAATACCATCTAAAGTAATATAAGCTCTTTAGATGACGCTCAAATAATCAATTCCCATCAACTTGGTGTCAGAACACAAACTCGGTGGCAAAACAGTGAAGCACAACAGACTAAGTTGTGAAAATGAAATCTGCATGTGATGAAAGGGCATGTGACAGTATCTCGATGATTATAATATCAGATCAAACGGAGTTGGCGGTATGGCCACACTGCTGGTCCCATGTCAGTAGGGTATAGCACACCCCTGGGCCCGGATACCACTAGGATGTCACTGGTGTACCACTGTGCTGTCAGAGTGTGGTGTGTCACTCCACAGCGTTGGCAGGATTGCTCTTCTCCCTGCGGCGCCACCATACGCACACGACGGTCATCTGTGGTACTGCAGAACTGAGATGTATCGCTGAACATGGTAGGACGCCAGTCGTCATCAGTCCATGCCTCCCAGTGACTACACCACTCCAATCGCAACAGTTTCTGTGCTATTGTGAACGGCAGCCTATGCATGGGACGGTGAACCTATAGTCCAGCTGATGCCAGTCATCGCGACACGATGATATAGGGTGTTGTAGAGAGTCCAGTAGCTGTGTCCATATATCAGGCGCAGGTGTCATGGGGATCTGTGATGCTTGGAGCACAATCCGACGATCCTTCCTTGGCGTGGTCTGTCTTGGATGACCAGAAACTTCACGACGTGTGTGGATGCCTCACGTGCCCATTGGTTTCAATATCAGGCGACTGTGATATCCGCATGGCCCACATGCAGTTGCACCATATGACCACCTGGCTTCATGCAAACCCGCAATGCAACCCTATCAAACTCCGTCAAGTGCTGTTAACACTGTCTAATGTGACTACGAGGCATCCTGTGTCTGGTAATTAAACATGCCAACTCCTTGCAATTCTAATCATTTACATATCCATCACTGGTCTGCACGTGTACCAAATTACATCTAAATTGGATAGTTCTGGGTTTTCAACTTTTTTTTCCCTGAGTGTATATGCCCTTCACTGATGAGAAATTCATCAACATCTAAGTCCTACATTCATGTACAATGCATATTAAATGAATATTTTGTCACTATTAGTCTTGATGTATCATTCTTTGAATGCACTCAATTGAATCCTGGACAGTGGTTCCACATGGTAAAAAAATGAATATTCTGAAAAGGAAACATCCTTCTTCGGTTGATACATTCATTTTGTATTCTGAGAAGGTTTTTCCCTTGATTGCCTTGTACAGTATGTCTAGTGTGTTTTTTGGTATGAATGTGGCATTAATCATACAATGAAAAAAACACTGACTTGTAGTGAACATGTAAAACAACAACATGCAGTGTCATCTATCCATTTTTCAAACCGCTTATCCTATTGGGTCACGGGGGGTCCGGAGGCAGGGAACAACCCAGGATGGGGGGCCAGCCCATCGCAGGGCTCACTCACACATGCACACCTATGGTTAATTTAGCGACTCCAATTAGTCTCAGCATGTTTTTGGACTGTGGGGGGAAACCGGAGTACCTGGAGGAAACCCCACGACGACATGGGGAGAACATGCAAACTCCGCACACATGTGATCCAGGCGGAGACACGAACCCGGGTCCCAGAGGTGTGAGGCAACAGTGCTAACCACTGCACCACCACGCCGCCCCCATGCAGTGTCATATATAACTGAAATAAGAAATGCTGGATTGCCTGAGTTGCATGCGTGTGTGTTTTTTAATATGGGCAACATGGTTCCCTGAGATGCCTCAGTGTTGCTCACCTCCATCTCTAACACACAGCCTCAGAAATGATTTTAAAACTACTGAAAGAAATAATTGGCTACACTGCAGCTCCACTGTTTTGTTCGGCACCCCTGCATGTCCTGCATTGTGTGGGGAAAAAAGTTGAAGGCTGTGTTACATACTGTAACACAGCTAGAATGCAAAAACACTTTATACTTCACATAAGATGGTGGACCTTATTGACAAAGGCAAATTTGTGTTGACCCCAGCAAGGCAGCTAGCGTACTTTGCATTTCTCACTTACCCGGATGTGACAATAAAGCGCTCCACTACAGTAAACCCTGCAGACAGCATTCCCCTGGAGGATGAGGGGCAGCCACATGAGTGTGTGGCAGAGTCTTTGGTTTACACTAAACTGAGAGCAGACTTGTGAGAGCTCTCCCACTGAAAATAGCGAGATGGTTTTGTTTGTGGATGGCTCATGTTGGAGAGATGGGGATGCCTTGAAGGCTGGGTTTGCTGTAGTCCAGGCACAGGGTGATGATTTTCACACTCTCGTTTCAGAGCACAACCCTGTTCCGCTCAATTAGCGGAGATAAAGGCTTTGACTACAGCGTGCCGGCGAGGACAACATAAGACAGTTACTATCTACACAGACTCTGCATACGCACACGATGTATGCCATCTGTTTGGAGCAGTCTGGAAGCAAAGGGGCTTTCGCAAAAGTGACGGCTCCCCCATTCAGCGTTATAATCAGATTTTGGAGTTGCTACACACAATGATGCGTCCCAAGCGTTTGGCTATTGTTAAGTGTCAGGCCCACCGCAAAGGTCGTGATTTTGTTATTCAAGGAAATGCAGCCTCTGATGCGGCAGCCAGGGCAGCTGCGCAGGTGAGTACTGCTGATCTTTTACCTATGGTGAGTACAGAGCAGGTTTCTGATCTGGTGGCCCTGCAGGAGCGGGCGGGCCCCTATGAGGCCTCAGTGTGGCTAAAAAGGGGGGCCTCTAAGGATGCTAATGGTCTGTATCGCAACCATGAGGGACTTTTGGCTGCACCTCTGTCTCTGGTGAACATTTTGATAACGGATGCGCATGGTCTTGACCATTGCGCAAGGGGGGAGGAGTTAAGGAAAATAACACAACAAGCTGCAAGCAATGATGGATGCAAGGTTGTCAGAATGTGAATATGAGGTGTGCATTAAGAACAATGTACGCAAAGCAATCACGACCCCAGTAGGGCACATTCCAGTGCCTGAGGGACCGTTCAGACACTTGGTGATGGACTATGTGGACATGGGAAAAACAGCATATGGAAAGCGATATATGCTTGTGATTGTGGACAGGTTCAGCAGATGGGTGGAGACAATACCGTCCAAGGACATGGGGGCGATGACAGTGGTGAAATTCCTGATCAGAGAGTCCGAGGTTTAGGATACCAACTGAAATAAGCTCTGATAATGGAGCTGCCTTTGTTGGGAAAGTTAAAAGTTAGTGGTTTAACAGCTGAGAATAAAACAAAAGTTGGCATGTGTGTGTGGAATTAAAATTGGACATCGGTAGGCCCGGGAGGTTGGCATATTGGGACTGTGTGTGTCTTTAGGCCTTAGGCAAGAAGAGATTGTTTTGAATACTGTGTGACCTCGCTTCGAGATAGCTGCCTGCAGTAAGTTCCGCAGACCCTGAGGAAAGCTCGGGCCTTGGAGAGGCAGACAGCGGAACAAAGGGGGGGGAGAAACCACCTGCAGGGAGAGATTCGAAGCTGCCCCAACTGGTGCACAGCGAGTTATAGCTTTATAGAATAGTTGTGGCAAACAATATATAGCAAGCTATGCGGTAGTGCAAATGTATAAGTAATTGTTAATCATACTAATCATATGTTAACCATGTATTGGCAGTGATTCAATGACAATACGTCAATACGTTAATCATTAATCAAAGGACAACTGAGTATTTACAGTGATTCAATGTCATGTAATCAATATCTATATTCATATCTCCAGTAGGAGCCTAGCAGTCGAGACATGTTCTGGTAGACTGAGTAGAATGGGTGGACTTTACCTTGCCACCAAGGTGAACCAATAGAATTCGAAAATTGTGTTTGTTATACGTTTAAGCTTGGTTCATTGGTGTGTTGTGACCAATCAGGATTTAGACACCCTTACTGTGAAGTGGGAGTTATGGTATATCAACTGGTTGCTCGGAGAGCTAAAAAAGATCTTGGTACCGAATGCCAGAGTGTGATGAGAGCGCTTTGCTGAGTTGCTGAAATAAAAGAGATTTTCCTTTACCTCATCAAACTGAGAGGTCCGACTTTTATTCTAAGTATTATATTCTAAATTTTTCTACCACATGTGTATCACCCTCAGTTGCAGGGTATGGTGGAGAGAGTGAATGGCACACTTAAGCAGAAGCTGAATAAGATTTGCGCCACCATGAAAATGAACTGGGTGGATGCCCTGTCAACAGCCTTGATGGCATATCGGATGGAAACGCACAGGTGATGCATTTGTCTCCGCATGAAATGCTGACTGGGAGACCTATGCCTGGATCGACTTGAGGGGGCGTATAAGGGACCCAGCCTAGATCAGCTGGGGGATGAATTAAAGTTGTACATGAGGACTTTAACCAAAATACACAAAACTATTTCCAAACAGGAAAAGGAGAAAGCACAGAAAGAAGACACAGACCAGGAGGAGCCAGTCATCTTTCACGGAGATAAAGTCTACCTGCGAGTGTTCTGGTGAAAGTGGCACGAGCCCCGACGAAAGGGACCCTTCAAGGTGACACGAGCCACAGCAACAGCGGTGCAGGTAGAAGGGAGTAATACGTGGTACCATTTGAACCACTGCACTAGAGTACCGCACGAAAGACAGAGTCACTGAAAACTACACAGAGGATGCAGTTGCCCTTGACTCAGATGGCCCTGATGGAGCTCCCAGAGGAGCTCCACAGCTTGGGGTGGAGTCAGTTTCAGGATCAGAGCAGAGTGAGGGCCAAGAGGGAGCATCGCAAGCAGACCAGCCACTCCAGACAGGACACGAAGCTGTGGGTTCTGGTACGGCTGACAGCAACGATGTTAGTGATGCTAATGATTTATCAGGCCCTTCAGGTCTGGGTGCACAGCAGGACCACAGGTCAGGTGAGCACAGGACAACTGACTTCACTGACTCAGCCTGGTCCTTTGATGCTGAATAACCTCTCAGATTACAGTGAGCGAAAGCGGAGAGAAATGGGGGGAGATATGGGAGTGAGGAGAGTGAGCAAATTTTAGAAGGATGCCCAGGATGAAGTAGACCTGTATGGGTTAGCAAAACGTACACTTGGAAATTGGTGGTATAAATGGGCTAAGTATACCGCCACTTCATTAGGGCAGGAGGGGTGTGTGTTGTGTGCAAGTCCTGACCCTTCAGTTAGGGTTGTCCCGTTCCCATACACTAATAAACAGTGTGAAGAATGGGAAATGGAGAGGAGTATGAGATTCTGGAAGAGTCTGTGTCAGGAGGGGCAGGCCCCTAAGAAAGTGCAGGCCCACATCTAACCAGACGGAGCGCATACCGTACTGCCCATATCAGCGTCTGATATATCAGGGAAATACTAAATATGCATAGAGGGTGGAAAAGCATTGTGGGCAGTTTAAGCCCTGGGAAGGAGGTCAGCAAGATATTATGGCGAACAAATTGAGTTTTTTTACAGCAAATTTTCCTCTCTTCATGTTGTCCCTACTGCGCAGATTAATCGTCCCATGTGCCTGCCAGCAAATATTGCTCCTTTACCTGCCGAATGCTGCCTAATTTTAATGCTGCAATTGAAAGGCTTCAAACATGATATGGGTGTGTGGGTTCTTACTAAAAAGTTATAATTCAAGTAGCCTCAATAACAGTCCATTTTGATGGCAGGTACCTGAAAGTACAACTCTGGAGGACCTTGAGAAGTGAAAGACACCTCTGCTTGACTTCATGGCCAATGCAGGTTGTCTGAGGCCTATCCGGTCAATAAGAGACGGGAATCTGCTGGAACATGACATTGTCACGTTTCAGGTCATCCACAGGGGTCAGGGTCCATTTCAGAGGTATTCTGTGTTCTGTTTACATGTACGTTAGTTAGGATCAGAATTTTATCCTTTGACCAACATGGATCAAGTTGCTATTATTTCTTTGAATATAAACTAATAAAGTAACCAGTAACACATTGATAATTAATAAGTGAGTTATAAACACTGTCTACATTCTGCGCCACCTGTTCTGCTTTGAGCCAATCACAATTACTGCTGACCAGATGGAAGATCTTTTCAGCATTCATCTGTCTCCAGAAGGTAGCAACAAGAGAGTTGCTGAGGAAATAGACTCTCCAGAAGGTAATGACCATCTCCAGGATGCAGAAGGTACTTTAATTGACCGTATAGTGTAGAAGTAAATGTTGTTTTTGTAAAACAAAATATACCTGTATAACAAAAAACACTGTAGCTAAAGTTAAATCCTCTTACTGGACAATCACCTATTTTAAATCGCTCTTCAGTTTTATCCGTTTTCCAAACCTCTTATCCTTCTGGGTCACGGGGGTCGGGAGCCCATCCCAGAAGCAATGGGCACGAGGCAGGGAACAACCCTGAATGGGGTCAAGCCCATTGCAGGGCACACTCACACACCATTCACTCACACATGCACACTTACGGGCAATTTAGCAACTCCAATTAGTCTCAGCATGTTTTTAGACTGTGGGGGAGAACCGGAAAACCCAGAGGAAACCGCACGACGACATGGGGAGAACATGCAAACTCCACACACATCTGACCCAGGCGGAGACTTGAACCCGGGTCGCAGAGGTGTGAGGCAACAGTGCTAACCACTGCACCAGCATGTCGCCCCATCCTATTAAGCTTATTGTTCAGAATTAAAAATGGGGTTATTAAGAAAGAGTAGCCTCCTATAAAATAGCCCAGCACTCCTCCCTCCAGGCCAAGAATATTTTCTTTATGGTCCAGTTCAAAATAATGTCATCTGCAGAAATACGGAGCACATGTAATTTATCTGTATTTTAGATGGTAGACGAGTGGCTGGGTGACGTCGTGGCTGGATGACTTGCAGTGTAGCTTGTTATCTGTGCGTTCTGGGCAGGCTGCTGACTTCTGATTACTTTTGGCATTTGGTTCAATGTTACGTCATTTCCAGGTGTGTCGGTGCCCAGTATGAAGCTAATCGCCGCATTATAGTTATGAAAAGAAGACAGAATAGCAAAGAAATTGAGGCAGAATTAATTCAACAAAGTATTAAAAATATTACTCAAGTAGATGAATCGCTTCTTGAGACTGAAGGCGACTGTATTTGCATGAACGAGCGTCGAAAAGAAATGCATTATTGTCGCGTTTAAATGAAATAGTAGTAAGTGTCACATTTGCGACGTATTACAGGAGGATGTTAATCTTAACTTTGACTGTAAAATATCATAATAAACAAGAAATGTGAGTTTTTAGTCTGCTTAAACAAGACTACCGATGTTACAGCGAGCGGACGCTGCTGCCGCGCAGGAGAAGCGAAGCGACATTGCCTTTAAAATGAGAGATTACATTCCGTGGCAGGAGGACAGTTTACAGCACGACACCGGCATTAGGCAGCAGGATGGGTGGGTTAGGTGATCTCCCAGACTGAAAGGGATTCTGGGGACTCAGGGGACAGTGTCGCCCTGAGGGACTGAGGGCCACGTCAGAGGGGGCCTGCTGTAGAGGGGCCCAGACAAGGGATGGCTGATGTAGAGGAGCCAGGTGTGGAGGTGCCACATATTGAGGAACCCTGGTGATCACACTACAGGGGGCCAAATGTTGGTGGGCCAAGAGGAAGTGGCTGGGGAGTAGAAAGCATAGATGTCTTGGAGGTGGGTAGACTACAGAGATTTATGCACCCCGGGATTCCCTCAAGTGCCTCTCAGATCTAGGATGGCCAATACTCGGTCCTCCCCAGGAGTGAGAGGATGCAGACTGGCTCCCCCCAGCTCTCCTCACCGGCTCCCTCCAAAGAGCTGTAGCCCTCCTTTTGGTGATGCTGACATCGTCCCTGCACTTCCCCCTCACACCCTCTGCCATGCGGCAGCAGACATGGCCCACAGAATGTATCAATTTTCTTTGATCTCTTGCTATATAGTTTCCTGACATATATTTGTCTTTTGCCAATGTGCATTATGATATAGGAAACGTACCCCAGAGCAGGACTTTAGACTAAACCATTTTCAGTAAGGATAGGTGTGCTTGGGGTGAAAACACTTTAAATGAACTGTTGAGATTGATTCATTTTATCTGTACTTTTTTGAATATGAAGAATTATTTTAGTGGATATCTCCCTATTTTAATGCTAGAGGGAGCCCCCCCCCCCCAAATTTATGCCTGACCCACAAACCCACACACTGTCCACAGATGAGAACAGCGCAGACCCTGCACAGTCAGGTTTGGCAACTCCTTCCAATTTTATAGCCCAAACCAGGAGTAAAAGATGCAGAAAATCAGACCCTTCATAGAAAAATTTATGTTCAACGACACTCCATAATGCTGCTTAAAATGAAGCAATGCATGCACAAGTTAAAGCTCTTTTCGTTTTAATGAATGAGGAAAGAAATAGTTTTGGATAAAGAAATGAATTAGTCTTATTTTTTTCATGTGAGCATCCTCCTGCAGCATTGAAATCCGGTAAAGTGGCTGATGGATGGACTTGTATTAAATTTGGGAGGGTCTGAATGAAGCTCATTACCCCAAATTTTCTTAAATTGGCTTATATATTTACAACATGGTGACTGCAACAATAATACACTCACGACTGTGGTGTTCTACCTAGAGCACCACTAGAGGGAGCTCACACATTCTGTCGTACTTGCCACAGTAACAACAGTGATGTATAGGAACAGAGTTAGAAGCCGGTAATTTATATATAAAAAATGTCATTTCATTAATCTGACTGGGTAGGTCCAGCTGTCAATCCCACCCAGGCCTATCCACAGCTCCGCCTCTGCGTCAGTCCATCTCTTTGCAGTCCAAGTTGTACATCTACCAAACTTGGCAACAAATTGAGAACCGTTCTGTTTCGGTGGTTGTATTTAAGGAATGTCACATTAGTAAACATCTGGACATCTGAAATGGGCAGAGACAAAATCGGCAGTACAGGCAGTCCAATGTCTTTGAAACTCCTTTTTCCTTCAGCACCCTCTTACTGCAAAACCTCAATCCAAAGTTCTCCATGTTGTTCATCTCTGTGAAACTGCAACAGGAGAGCTCTCTCCACTGGTGTTCTAATTCACCAAGGGAACAGGAAAGGCCCTCTTTTGGTAGACTGCCTACTGCAGGCTCTCTTTCCCGGGGATGAATCATCTCCAGCTTACTCAAGTGACTCTGGAAGTCGCATTAGATACTGTGTCCGGAAGCAGTCCATGCTGCGCTTAGGAATGATGTCTCTTCTAGTGTAGAACTGACTGTGGAATTTACTGTAAATTCCTAGCAAAAAAAAAAGCTGCCAGAAAAGTATTGCAAAATTGCTGTTAATCACTGTAAAACCCCCAGCTCCATGGGTGTCCCTACAGGTGGCTGCCCTTTGCTGCCAGGTTTGCTGTTACCTTTGTCTGTGCCCGTGTGTCAAGTAGAGCAAGATGGGGTAGGTGAAAAGAGAATTTCCCAAAGGGGAGTAACAAAGCATCTTCATTTCATTTAGAAAATAATTACAAAATGTCTTTTACAGGTTTTGTCCTATGTAAATTACAGCAATTGTCTTTTTTAAACAGAAAAATAACAATTAACTGTAATCTAGTTTAAAATATTATATTGTATTCTATTCAAAATATAGAAGTTACCTAGCAACTGGAATTGGCAATAAATGCTATTAATACTCCACAATACTGAATGTTGTTGTAGAATGCTTTCCAAGTTAATTTTTGTATTTTACATTTGCAGCTATGCAATCTATGCATATTGTTAAGTGGTTTAAATGAGACTAAGACGAAAATGACAGCCTGAGACAGAGACCCACACAGAACAAACTCACATTAACTGGAATGACATTAACTTGAAAATTTCAGGATAATCTTCACACCCGTTAACCACTTGATGGAATTCAACTTAGTCAGAGTTGCAACAAAGTCAAGTATTTTTAAAACTGACCATATTCTAGGCTTAAAGGCCCAATTTGAAATCAGGACTGGACATAGAAATCTATTCAGAACAACATTACATTAATGTTAGAATAATGTTATATTTTTTGCTGGTCTGTGTTAATGTAATGCAACAACTCTGGTCTAATACCTCCCTGTCACTTTAATGCTGGATGTGTGTGCAATTTATAACAAGTTAGGCAAGCCACGGATTCAACCATTAAACTGCATTTTCATTCCACATTTTTTGACAGTTCTGTCCAAAATCATATTCCACCAAATCAGCCGTTACAAATTCCAATAACTTCAACCTTCAAATGTATTAAAGTTGATCTTTTTCAGTGTGTTCCTAAATCTTACGGTATAAGCAAAAGGTATAAATAAAAGATTAAGAACAATTTCCATTTGAATAGTGGAGAAGAGTCCTCATCTTTTGTACATGTCTCATGCTCAGAGTCCATCAATCGCCTGAGGAGAGAGGAGACGTGAGGATTGACTGAGTTGTTCTTCTCAGGCATCGTCCCACTTCTTTGGCTTGCAGTCTTCATGCTGCTGGTTGGATTGATTCCAATGAAACAGTTTAAACCGCAAAATCACATTAATAAAACTTACGCTGACCCTCACTGAAGCGGCCTGGTATCTGTTTCATACCTCACTTTACAACACACAGGACTTTTTTTTTTTATTTAAAGGCACAAGTTATTTTACGTCATGGCCAACCCACGTTTGCTAGTTTAATGGCAGAAAAATAGTCAAAGCCAGGCGCCTGGTCCACAAGGGTGTACTCAGTCACTGCTGTTTTTATGGTGTAAACATGCTATAAACTAATTTTTTCAAACATTTTCTTTAAGAGCTAGGGGCGCTAGGTGGATTGCTATTATAATGATGGATTTGCCAGGCAGAAGAAAAGAATGCTTCTCTGCAGAGATACAAAAAATCTGCTTGTGCACAATGTGAAAGCGTGCGAGCAGACCATCTACAACAGCAGCAGGATTACACCAAAGTAGAGGTCTGCATTCCTGTGGAACCCACGGCAATAAAGTGCAGTGCAGGACAAACTTTCATTTTTGAATGCAGGAGCAGGAGGGAAGTGACTGATATGTTCGCAGGGAAAAAGAATGAAACAAGTGTTTTTTGTTATCAAACAATTTTTTATTTGCGTGAGTAAATACAAAATTACACAACAAAGTATAGCACGTTATCACAACATTACATTGTCTGAAAGCACTTTACAGCATCCCCACCCAAAGCCCCCAGTGAGTAAGCCATAGGCGACAGTGGCAAGGAAAAACTCCCTAGAAGGAAGAAACCTTGGGAGGCACCAGACTCAAAGGGGAAGCCCAAACCTCCAGGGGCCGGCAGGGAGAGTCAAAAACACACACACCAGATAACTGCAACAGGTTCTTCTACATATCCTATACAGGGGCATGGTACAGTGATGCAGTGGTTAAAACTGTTAACTCACACCTCTGGGGACATTCATCCATTTTCTGAAACCGCTTCTCCTGTTCAGCGTTGCTCCAGCTGACAGCTTAAGCAATTCATCTGTATCTGAATGAGGAAAAACAACATACAGGCAATACAATGGAGCTGTCAGTCACTCCTGGCACATGGAATACAGTTCTGCACTGACACCTCCGCAATGAACAATTGCATTATAGCATAGGAAACTAGTTAACTTTCACATAAAATTTAGATATAATCAAAACAGAAGCCTGGAACAATTTTAAATTTTACTAAATGGCAATATACTGATTTTAGTCACCAAACAAACTTTACAGGACTTGCTTCACTACTTTTATTCGTGTTTCTTACAATACATCTGCCCTCTCCTGGTCTGGTGGAATATCATTGCTGTAGGCAGCACCGAGCGAAACCACCCGCATCCGCAGTAGAATGCAACATGAAAGCGCACGCGGAAAAGTGAAATATCACCTAGACTTTGCGGCACAGGAAACTAGCCGACTTGCACATGAAATTTAAATTTAACCAACACAGCACCCCACAACAATGTTCACTTTATTTAAAAGAAATGAACTAATTTACTCACTAGCAAGCGCAATAATGTACTTAAACGCGGAAAAGTTAAATGTCAACTACACTTTGCGCATAAAATTTAAATATAATTAACATAGTAGCCCGGAACAAAATCACTTTATTTAAAAGCAATATACTGACTTTACTCATCAAACATATTTTAATATACATGCAAATTTGACAAATACTAAATAATAAGATAAATTATCCGATAAAATGGGAGCAGAATGGCAACCCACCTTGGTGCAGAAAACAAGTGAAGCCGCGTCTTTCAAACCGGCAGCGTCCCACGTGCCGAGGAGTCAAATGTAATCAAGCAACACGGCCCACACAATTAAATAATAACATCATAATAATTATAGCTCTTTTATAATTATTCTATACATTATTCTATAATTAGATGAACAGACTTTTATAAGTTAAGTTGTACACCGAGAACAGTATACAACAGCATAAGCATATAACCCTTAAAGGTTTATTAATTAAAAATCACACATTCATCCTGCTTAACATAAAACAATGACTTAAAGAGACTTAATTGTGAAATGAACGCTACTGTCCGAGGGTATTTATCTCCACAAATTGCTATGGAACATAATGTCTTAAATACTCAGATTTTCAGAATGACAGAATCTTAACATTTTAAATTTTGTTTTGCGATACCGATACGTAGTGATATTGGTATGTGGAACAACGTTAAACTGTAGTTAGATTAAGTGCGTATTCACAATTTACCCGTTTGCCTTTTATCGTGACTGAGCACGATCCCCCACCCCAGCTGGTCTGCACTCCCCACATTGCAATTAACGATCCAGACCTCAGCGCTTTTGTTACCGTGGGACTTTGTTGCGTTGAAGAAAACATTAAAATGAAGTCTGAGGAATGTTACATGACACAGCTAAAATGCAAAAACTCTCTCTGGTGTAATTCACTGCATAAAACCAATAGTCTTAAGTGTGGTGCCTTCTTCATAACACTCCCTGACTTTTGTATTCGTGACCATGAGATACGGTGGCCTTTTCTTCCTTCATTTGACTAGTGTTCCTCCCTTTCCTCCCAGCCTTGGTTGGTGGTTCAGGCAGCATCACCTTAATAGACCCAGGTGTATCCATCCATCCATTTTCCAAACCACTAATCATACTGGGTCGTGGGGGGTCCGGAGCCTATCCCAGAAGCAATGGGCACGAGGCAGGGAACAACCCAGGATGGGGGGCCGGCCCATTGCAGGGCACACTCACACACCATTCACTCACACATGCACACCTAGGGGCAATTTAGCAACTCCAATTAGCCTCAGCATGTTTTTGGACTGTGGGGGGGAAACCGGAGTACCCGGAGAAAACCCCACGACGATATGGAGAGAACATGCAAACTCTGCACACATGTGACCCAGGCGGAGACTCGAACCCGGGTCCCAGAGGTGTGAGGCGACAGTGCTAACCACTGCACCACCATGCCGCCCCATTTATAATGATGATATAATATATAAATATATATATATATATATATATATATATATATATATATATATATATATATATATATCATTAAAAACAAAATATAATCCTGATTTAATGTATCCCTTCTGCTCTTAAAAAAAAGCACAATATGTCTGAAAGACAAATATGTCTATTACTCTACATGTTTTAATAATTTTGTTAATATTACCTAATTTGCTTATCTTTTTTTCTGTAATCACTCTGCATTAAAGCAATTTTTAAAACTAGCTGTGATACTGATGATTCTGTTGTTATTCTGACTGTTGTTGCCCTGGTGCCTTAGGATACGTCGGTCTAAACATAATTGAGAGGATGGATGCATTATTCTATGGAGGCCTCTGAAGAGAATAAATGATCCCAATATTATATTGAGAGAGATGGTTAAATCAGAGCTGGATAAGATTTTAACAACTCTGAGCTATTAGTTAAGTTCTTCCCAAACGAGCTTGATGGGCCGAATGGGCTCCTCTAATTTGTAAATTTCTTATGTTCTAAGATATACAGTACTGTGCAAAAGTCTTAGGCAGTCCAAAGAAATGTTTAAAGCTGTTTATCTGGGTAGCAAGTGTACTTTGGCTTAGAACAAATAACACAATTTAACATTAGAACGTGTAAATTAAGAGGAACACAATAAAAACTATTAATAATTTCTTCTCTTTTCTAAAAAGATACTGATATCTAGTCGGATGGCTAGATGAACACCGCTTCAGTTCCCAAACTTCTCCTCAGGGGCACCTCAGCCGTTCCATGATTTTGACAGATTGACTAGCTGTATGAGGTGTGCTAGTGGCCAAGTCAAAAAATACATGGCTGCACTGGACGGTCGCTACAAATACTAGGATGATGTTAGCAGAGGTTCTGAAATGGCTAAGCTGAGACACTTTGACAGGCATAATATCATAGTTTTACACCAACACGAGGACAATCTAAACATCGTTTTCTTTGCCTGCCTAAGATTTTTGCACAGTGCTGTACATGGAAGTCTCAATTCAACCCTATCCTTTCCTAAGTGCCATACTTCTGTTGAAAAAAGAAAATTACAGATTGGAAACCTTTTAATAAAGAAACTGTGATAGAAAATTCTTGATTATGCTAATCAGTAATCAATAATGGAATATAGATGATTATGCAAAATGCATTACCTAATCAGTAATTAACAATTGAGTTTACAATGTGTTGTTGATTTACACATAGTGGTTGAAACAATGTAATTTACTTGTCATTAATTGAATGTATCAAACAAGAATGCAAATCTGCTTAAGTAAGAAATTTCTATTTTCTATAGAGGAACTAACATGTTTGCCATATATTGCTTGTTCAGCAAGAGGCCCAGGTCAAAGCAAAGGCATGACCTGAGAAGTAAGCTGTTGCAGAAGATATTATAAAATGAATGCATGGTATTGGATAATATAAAATGTAGAAAAAGAGAACAACGAGTCCTAGAATAATATAGCAAAAGGAAAAGTCCCAAATAGATAGACTTGTTCTAAGCTGATAGGTGGACCTTGAAAACGTAGAAGAAACTGGTATCTCCAAATGGCCAAACTTTCTTTGAACTGCCTGGACCTTGAAAGGCAGAAGTAACTGGAACGTCCAAAAATCCGATTTGTCCTTGATTTGTCAGATGACTGTCGCATTTTAGGCCATAAAAGATGTATGCATTTGTTGCTCGGGGAGCAGAACACAAGACGCATGCTTGCTGAGTGTCTGTTCCCTGTGAGCTCATCAAATAATAAAGTTCTGTCAAACACTTAAACATCGGACTTCGAGAAATTTCTTCCACAAAACACTCTGTTCTCGTTAACAATTTTTCAGTTATAAATTCCATATTATACACTTTCTTTCCTCTTTCTTTCCATTGTACTGTCGTGGGTGGCTGGGGTTTTAGCCAGGAGATCGTTATCATCCTCCTGGCAATTACAAGAAGAACTCTCTGTAATACAACCTAATTTTCATGCACTATATTCTGTGGCATAATTCTTAGTATGAAACGAGCTGGTTCAAGTGGTAATTTTATGTTCAAACATTTTTTTTATCTCTTCCTGTATATTTTGCCAGTACTCTGACAGTTTTGGACAATCCCAAAAAATGTGGGTGTGGTCTCCTACCAGGTCACAACCCCTCCAATAAACCCCTGATTAGAGGTGTTGCCAAACGTAGAGGTGAGAAGGGGAGTCTTAAAGTATCTCATCTTAACTTTCCAATCAAATTCCCTCCATGTAGGACTGTTTGTTATTCTGTGTCCTTCTTTACATGAATGAGTCCAATCTTCATCGTTAATGATAGTATTCATCTCTAGTTCCCATTTCTCTTTATTAACACTGTTGACTCTTTTTGTAATATTTTATAAATATATGATATAATGTTCTTTTAACCAATCCTTTAATTGTTAATATAAACAATATATTTGTTGACTGTAGGTATCTAAAACAGTTGGGCACTGGGAGGCCACATTTGTTTCTAAGATGTTCGAAGGACATTAGATCTCCTCCATTACACAACTGATCCAACTGGTTAAACCCTTTTCTCCCCATGTCTTAAACCCTGTATCTAATTTAGATGGTAGAAAATCAACATCATGTGCAATTTTTATTTTTGATGAAGGGCGTCCCAGCCTCTCTCTCACTTTTCAGAGTGTTTCCTATCCAAATGTTATTGATTTTATTTACTTTCCATGTATCTTGATTAAAAATAATTGCTATGTGTCACGCTGGCTCTCCGGGGTTAAAGCGGGCGAGCAGGCGAGCGGGCAGGAAACAAGCGAGGTAGCCAGAACTCAGGGAAAATGGGGGATTTATTTAAGGGAACTGGGGAAGGAGACATCAGACACTGACTAACATCAATGACAGACAAGGGGTTAATGCAAAACAGGGACTTAAATACACGGAACAAGGCAGCAGGAAACAAGACACGACTGGGCACAATCAGGGAATCACACGTGGGTAATTAGGGGGCGTGGCACACACGAGGAGCGGACGGAGCGGGCGTCACACTATGTCAAGCGGCAAATTTGGGCAGATTGTTCTGTTCCCACCCACTGACCCTCCCTGTCCTGGGTTATCCATACCACTACTGACATAAGTTGGGCTGCCAAGTAATAATTTTTTAAATTAGGTAAGTCCAGACCCTCATTCTCTTTTGGGTTTAATAGTCTTTTCAGTTCAATCCTGGGTCTTTTGTTTTGCCAGGTAAATTTGGATAACCATTTATTGAGCGCTTTGAATGTGGATATAGGGACCCCTATGGGCAGGGACTGGAACATAAAGAGAAGCCTAGGTAGTATGTGTCATGATCCGGCTCGTCGGCTCCTCGTGTGCCCCCTGATTACCCGCGTGTGCTTCCCTGATTGTTTCCAGCCTTGTCTGATTACTTTGCTTAGTCTTGTCCTGTTTTAAGTCCTGGTCTTGCCAGTTACCCTTGTCTGTCATTGTGGATTGTTGTTAGTCCCTGTCAAATTTTCCCGAAACCTCGTCCACTTAATAAATCCCCTTTATTCCCCGTACCTTGCCTGCCTTGCCAGTTTCCGGCACGATCGCCGCTACAGATATTTCCTGATCGTGACAGTATGTTCATTCTAATGCTCTCCACTCTACCCAATAAGGATAGAGGGAGGATTTCCCATCTTTGGAGATAATTCTTTATTTCACATAGTAATTTACCATAATTAGTCTTGTATAAGTATGATATACCAGGATCCCTAGGTATCTAAAGCCATAACTGTGGAATCGAAACTTAATATTTGAGAGCTTTAATGCAAAAACATTCTCTGTAGTATAAGTGTGGGTAGGTTACTGTAAAATTTGGACGAATCTTAAACTTAAAGCAACAGTAAGGTGTAGCGATCAGGGAGTTCAGTATAGGACTAAACATGCAAGGGAAGAAGTAGATAATTAGTGAAACTTTTGACTGGACTGGAGATCTGAGGAGTCATCTAAAGATATATGACACAGCAGATATTTTTGTCCGCTTTTCAGATGGTTGACGTGACATATTTTCCGACGTGCGCTCTCTGTCCGCTGGTGGGAGTGTGCTCACCTGTCTGCATCGGGGCGGAAGTCCGCCATGCGCAATACAGAGAGCAGAGGAGAATAGTAAATGAGCGACCGTGTAGAGACAAAAATGACAAGCTTTTGTGTAAATAAGATAAATAGCATAAGGCTATTTAGTTTGTTTAAGAAAAGGACAACGTATAGACTTATTCTATAGGAAAAGTAACCTTAAGAACATAAGAAATTTACAAACGAGAGGAAGCCATCCGGCCCATCAAGCACTTTTGGGGAAAACATACCTAACAGCTCAGAGTTGGTAAAATCTTATCTAGCTCTGATTTAAAGAAACCCAGGGTTTTAGCTTGCGCTACACTAGTAGGAAGACTATC
The DNA here is from genome assembly GCF_023856365.1 of Brienomyrus brachyistius. Classification (NCBI taxonomy): domain Eukaryota; kingdom Metazoa; phylum Chordata; class Actinopteri; order Osteoglossiformes; family Mormyridae; genus Brienomyrus; species Brienomyrus brachyistius. The sequence continues at coordinate 2,853,318 of NW_026042316.1, forward strand.
CCATACTCTAACTACACGCTGTGTAAAGAAGTGCTTCCTCAAATTCGCTTTAAAATGTTCTCCCGCTAAATTCCACTTGTGGCCACGAGTTGTAGTATGTCATGTCACCGCCATCCAGACCTGTTAGAATCTTATATACCTGGATCATGCCCCAACTTAGTCTCCTTTGCTCGAGGCTGAACAGATTCAGCTCAACTAACCTGTCCTCATAAGACATTCCTCTAAGACCAGGAATCATTCTCGTAGCCCTACGTTGCAACTTTTCCAAGGCAGCAATGTCCTTCTTAAGGTATGGTGACCAAACATGCACAAAATATTCTAGGTGGGGTCTTACCAGGGAATTATATAATCGTAGCATCACTTCCTTTGACTTAAACTCCACACACCTAGAGTTGTAACCCAACATTCTATTTAACTTTTTTATTGCTTCCCCACACTGGCGAGAGTGGGACATGGAAGCATCAACATACACACTGAGATCTTTCTCATAATCAGCTACCTTTATTTCAGTGGAACCCGTAAAATATCTGTACTGTATATTTCTGCTATATTTCTGGATGTGGCAGTGTGTGAGGAGATGGAGACTCTGATAAAGTATCATAAGGCTAATAAGAACACAGCAAGGCGTAACAAGAAAAGGAGTGAGCAACTGGAGGTTCTGAGGTTATAGCAAAGGGAGAGGCCTGGAGAAAAGAGCAGAAAGTGATGAGAGAGTGATGAGTGAGAATCAGGCAGGAGTCAAAGGTAAAACAGAGCAGGAGGAATTACGACTTCCTCAGTATCAGGGACTGTATCTGTTAGTAGAAGGGCCACCTCTGATATTTAAGGGCCACTTTCCAGTAATAGAGGGCAAGATAAAGTTCAGAGGGGAAGAAACAGAAGGATGAAGAAAGTTGTTTATATGGGTACAGGGAAGTGAGCGACCTGCGGCGGCAGACCGTGAAGGAAGGACTGCGAGGGAGTGATATAATAATAGAAGGCCAGGCATGTGGGTTTAAGAAAAAGGGGAGTGATATAAAGGTGGGGTACGGAGCAAGTGGTAGGGCTGCAGAAGGGCTGATGCATCTGATGGACAGCCCTAACTCCCCATGTAGAGGATGGAGTCAGTTTCAGGAGAAGGAGATAGAAACGGATAGTGAGGAAGGAGTAGAGGAGGATAATGCAGATCATAGAACAGTGGGAAGCAGGAGGGCTGTGAGACCCCCGATAGGGACACTCTGATGCTCCCCCTGGTGGTGAAAGGAGCACAGACACAGTATGTGCCATGGGCAGAACAGTCCTGGCAGACGGAGCTTGAAAATGGATGAAAGTATTTGAGGAGGAAACTATGGGACGGCTCTTGGTGATGGGGGATATAAAAGCGGTTCAGGCTTGTGTCCTGGGGGTAGACGGAATGGAGAGAATGCTGGCAGTGGTGACAGGGACTCCGTGATTGAGTGTGGCTGAAATGAAGGTGGAGCCCGTAAAGGAGGGGGAGAGCCCAGCTGCCTATCTGCAAGCCCAAGAAAAGCGGTGGAGCAGTGAGGCAGAGCAGGACCTACAGGATTTGGTGTTCAGCGGTCTGTACCGGAGGGCTCTGCAGGACACGCTCCCGAAGCCAGTGAGAAGCAGGCTAAGGCAAGTGGTGGGACTTATTACTATTCCTGAGGAGCAGCTGATCCACGCTATTGACTTGTACAGAGAGGAGGAGGACTCTGCTGAAGAGCATGAGAGGGAGCTGACGAAGAAATTGAGTCAGTCACTGCCAAAAAAACAAGGCCACTAATTGGCCTCCGGTCCCTAATTAGAACAGAGTGAGTAGATACAATGGATGGGGGTTTCCTCAGAGGGCACCCATTTACTCACAAATTTGATGATCCTAGACCCCTGGGAGACTGGGAAACAGGCTGATTCAGCTGGTGTGCTGGAGCTGTGATCAGCATAGACACACCTGTCCAACCTGCATGTTCCAGAATCTTCTTTAGTAGATGTTCAGATAGGGGCCAAAAATGTAAATATGTCTAAACTAACATCAGAGCATATCCCAGTGAATTTGTTAGGCAGAGATGCTGTGTGTCAGCTGCAGATAGACATAAAATGTACGAAGGGGGAGTAGAGGTACTCAGTGGACAGTTCACCCTTCTGCAACAAAGGTTGTTGTCCAGCAGGGATAGTATAGCTTATACGGATTAGAAGAAGTTATTGGAAAGGTTTGGGAAATCCTAGAATAGTGGGGACCATTTATACAGGAACAATATAGCAATGTGCTAAATTGGAAATAGGATAAATACAGTTGTTAGTTGTGATGGGAGATTTCAGTGATCCTGGAGTGAGGGATGAGTGGGATCGGCTGATAGATCCGCTGCCTGACCGAGAGAAAGACGGGATGCACATGACGGCAGACTGGATAATATTAGGCCCTGAGGGAGTAGCCATTCAGATACGGAGGATGGGAGTAGTGGGAGAATGGTACAACACACCAGAGGAGGAGCCCCCCTTAGCAGTGGCTTTTAATCAGCCCACGCTGGATCTGGGAGAAATGATGGGGCGAGCAAAGCAGGTGGTTTGGGTGCCGACAGAACATGGAGGAGTGCAGGCAGCAGCAGGAGAGAAGCTGGTAAGGAGTCAGTCGAGTGCAGAGAGTGTAGGAGATTTCAGAGGTTTGTGGTTGTGGAACATGATAGGAGTGCAGTGTGAAGGGAAATAAAGGACAGAGGAATGTTGGCAGGAGATGGAAGTGCCTGAGGAGGTGTGGTTCCGCTTTGGAACCCCGCCCCTCCCATCTGTGGTCAACCTTCCCCTTCTCAGTCTCTTATTTCTGGCCAGACGCGAGATCTTCATGGTTTATGCAGCGTGCAAGCGTTTTTCCCCTCCTTGTGTTCCTGTCTTCCTGTGTACCGATCTCTGCTTCGCCTCCTTGGCTCCGAGTCATGCCTGGCGCTCTTACTGCCATCTACGATCAGCCGACCTGGATTACCGACAGCGTCTGCCGTTTCAGCCCTCTGACAGCCGACGCCGGACCCCCGGTTACATAGGATGGATGGATGGATTCGAGCTTGTATTTGAAATAGAAACATCGCAGCGGTTCTCAGGCAACAGCTGGACATATTTATTTTTCAGCTTGGAGTTGTCTGGCTTTAAACGATTACATTGAAGCAGAGGTACTTGTTTTTGGTAAAAGCAAGAAATATAAGTTTTGTGTGTCTGTACTCTGGTCTTTACTCCCTGCACACATTGATGGCACGGAAGGACAGTCACTGCAGTCACCTATTCTCACAGACTGACTTTCTCCTTTAAGTGCTGATAATGCAGAAGAAGATGGATCATTGGCTTGCTTGCTTAATAACCACAAGCACCCATATTACAGAATGAATGAGACTGAAGTGGATGGAAGGCCACATCATTCTGTCTGCAGTGAAAGAAATAATAGGAGTTGGAATTGATTATGATTATGGAGAAAATGGCTGGCTATGGTGAGAAAGCTGTGGAAATTTGTGCCAATTCACATCGGTGAGGGCATAAAGGGTAATTTCTTTCAGTATGGGACGAATTCGCATATTTGTGCGAGGAAGGTAACAAAAGTTCACTAAAGTACACAATATTAAATTTGAATGTCTTTAATTAAAATGTTATGTACAGTATAACACTGCACCTTTTTACACTTTGCATGTCTGGCAGTGAAGGTCACATTCAGTTTGCTGAATGTATTCTCTGTCTTAAATGGTCGGTCTATTTTTCCTTCTGCTGGATGATGTACCCAATTTTCTAATAAACAAAGAGTATAATGAACAAGTTGATGTTCTGTGTGTCTGATACCTGTACGTGTTTGGCAAAGCAGTATATAGTTACTGCCTACATTTTTGGCTGTGCATGTGTGATTTTGATGGGAATATTATATTTTTATATCTGTGTGTAGATTTTTTCAGCAATAATTGAGTTTATCCTTCTGTACAGTATTTAAGGTTTTGGTAATTCATGATTTATTTGTATTTGTGCAGTGTGCAGTTACCAGGTTATAAATAAACAAATAAATAAATGTGACATCAGAAGAGATGTACAATCACAGTAAAATGTGTGAAAGTAATGGAATGTGAAAATTGTTTGTGCGTATAAGTCTCCACATGTATAAAACGGTTGTATACCATAAGGAAAAGGAGCAATGGATGAATTACATAAAGTGCTTACTGTCCAAAACGAAAATGAGTCATGTTTGGCGTAACATAAATATTCAGAATTCAAGAATCATATGTCTTTGGAATCAAGAGAACTATCAGCTAACTTCACCAAGTCACCATATGGATGCAAAATCAAAGATTTCTGCCTGGCACTAAGCATGTATTCCTCTGTCACGTCACCGGTGGGAAGTAGGACCCAAATGCAAGCTGTAGGGCAGAATCCCCTTCGTGGGGAGTTTTATTGACCACCAGGTTTGGGCACAGAGACGCAAACAGACAAGGACAACTGGAGAAGATAGGACTGGGCACTTTACCAGACTAAGGAATGGGAAAACACAAGGAAGCTGATAGTGACTGACAGAAGGGGAGGAACATGGGGTGAGACTAATAGACACCAAGCGTGGCTCATCAGGGAGGAGAACTGGAGGGTAAGGTTGACTAAATGGGCAAGACATGACAGTAAACGCCCCCCTCCCAATCCTGTGCCCTCCGGGTACAAGGGCATCATTAAGGGGACACACAGACCAGGGCAAAACCAAGGACAACAGGGGAGACTAACCCCCAGGACACAACTCATGACAGGCCAGGTAATCCAACAGGGATGCTGACTATGGACCAAAAGACAGACAGTGGGTGTCAGTGGGTAAGTGGGAACAAAGGACACAGTAGAAGGAGACAAAAGGGAGGGATTGGGCATCAAAAGGACCAAAGACGACACAGGGACAGACAAGGCAGGACACAACCAGACAAGAGAGGCAAGCAACGGAACCAGTGCAACAATAATATGGCCAGGAGAGGGGAACCTAAAGCGGGAAGCAAGAGTGACTGGAGTGGGGGCTGGAACAGTGAAATCAGGCTAAGAGGTGAAACCAGGGAGAGCCACGGGGAAGCAAGACTACAGACCAAAGACTGAGGTATTAGGAGGGGCAAGACACTAGGTAGCATGGGAGGTAAAGTGAACAGTTCAGGGCCTCTGATGGGCTCCGGGGTGCCGCAGAAGGGTCACGGCCAGGGGGGCCTTTGGAATCCTGTCTGGGTCTGTAGAAGCTCTACTCGTCTGTGGCAGCCGAGGGAAGAACAGCATCGGTAGACGGCGAGGGGTTGGCAGAGTCGGAGGGTGTCGAGGGGCAGGCAGGACAGGAACTGGACCAAACCAGGGACCCTGCAAAACAAAAACACAGGCCAGTACCAGCGCCATGAGGAGACCGGAGGTGGTTCCTTTTGGGAACCATTGGATGGGATAACCTGAAAGACCATCTTGGACCAAGCCTGGATCAGGAGGCAGGTCTGGGTAGCATAACCTCGTTTTTTCCTCCTGGACCTCAGCCCACGACTGGATTTCCGTTGACCCTGCCGTTGTCGCGGCGATAGCCTCCTCGGCTGGGGAAACTTTGGCCACGGGGCTGACACCACGGAGTGGGACTCAGGGCAAGACCTGGAGGCTCCCACTCCATGTCCTCCGGGGGAATGTCCTCCAGGTCAGCCCCCTCTGGGCTGGCATTGTCCGGAGAGTCTGATGACAGGCTGGTGATGCCTTAATCCAGGCTGGCTGTGCCTTAATCCATACTAAATGTAATTAAACATAATGAAATTTAAAAGAATAAAATGGTAATTAGAGGAAAATTTAACGTGTAAGTTTTAAAAAATGGGCTTTTCCTTTTATCCAGATGTCTGCAAGCGCTGTGACTCTGTGATGAATGGTGACGTATGAGATCCTGAGACTGGGCGACGCTTCCAAGGATGGGTGGCAGGTGGCATTTCCCAGGAATTACAGGCTGGAGATGCCTGAGGAGCTCTCCTGGAGGGAAGACAGAAAGAGAAGAAGGGAACAAGCAGAGGCTGTGGGGAGAAAAAGACTGCAGAACCAGTTAAAGTTGTACAGCTGGATGGTACAAATGCCCTCAAGTCTTGGTCCACGAGGGTTCCTGTTTTTAATTTACAAAAAAACAATAAATTAATTTAAAATAAATCTTAAGGCTTATCATTTACATCTGTCTAGTAGTTAAAACACATACAATCGATTAACTTACCTGGTGATTTTGGAACTTCCGACTCCAAAGCAAAATAATACAGATTACAAGTAAATGAATCATTCTACTTGGGGAAAAGGGATAAATTAAATAAAGGGTTAACTTTGGAATCTAAATCAAAAACAGCAATATCATATCAAGGGTCTTCAATACCTTTTTCCTGTGTCTGCTCCCTTTACATGTAGATACTGATATAAACACGTACCTATAAAATATATTATGTTTAGTTTATAAGCTTATTTCATTATAACAAACAAGCACAATCCATAAGTGCACTAGGCCTAACACATGGTTCAGAAGCCTCCTACCCCACCTTACACCAGCCACATGGACACCATCTGTCCAACTGGGCAACCTCAGCGTCTTGTGCCTCCTGAAACGCCACCTCAGTTTCTTCTTCTTCCTCACATCCTTCTTCCTGAATGGTTTCCAGCCATGATCTGCCTCCTTGTGACACAATAGATCCCAAAGCATTCCCTCTACTTTTCTCTCCTTCTCCCTTAACCTCCTCCACATTCACTCCTACCTCACATCCATTCTCCTCACCTCCATTTACCATATGCATTCCATTCATACCAGCCTCCGCCCCCTCCATCTCACCATTGGACGCCCCTTTCTGATACCTCCACATTTTCCCAAGTAGCCCTTCCCAATCCCTCCTTATCCCCCCCAACCTGGACAGTGGGGGTGTCGCTCGTGAGCACTCCTCCACACCGTCTCCCCAGTCGATCACCTCGTCACACAGGTTCCAGGCATCCCAGTACTGGGTGTTGATCCAGGCAACCGCTGTCTGAATTTGCTTTCTGAGGAGTAAATGATAGATAGTTAACCAACTATTTACAGTGATAATTAAATGAATAAAGACCAGACAGATCTTCAACCATAAAAAAAACAGTTGCTATAATTATTATAATCATGGGAGTAAATTTCATTTAACAGTAGGGGGGGACAATAAATATAACATTTCTCATAAGCAATTTTTGAAGGGGACACAAATAATACAGTCAAATTGTACTTATGAAGATTTGTCCTCACAGTGAAAAACATTACTTCTGTCATTACTATTGTAGCAGGGAGACTGTGTCATTATGCTTATTTTCAAAGTTTTTCTCAGGTTAAATGACAAAGCAGATTTTTCTTCAAAACTATTTATTGCATTTTTTGTTATGTTGTTTACGGTCAAGCCATCAACATACAATAAAATTTAAACATGACTATTATTGTGAAAAAGATATCACATAAGTAATGTTTTGCATCAAAATCAACAATTAAATAACCAATTTACAGTAACTGTTCTATGCAAAAAAAAAAAAAACATCTGCAATTTAAAGCAAACTTACATTAATGAATGGACACTAAACAAAAGTACCAAATGTGTTTTTCCTGGTATCACGGGGCCCCACAAACTCCTGGCATATGTTGTTTATGTTAAAGTTGTCCAGCTCATCTTTCTGCATATTCAGACTAACAGACTGTTAAGTCCATCGTGGCCCATAGTAGCCCTTAGCCACGTCTTTAGTCTGCGCAATGCACTGAAGCTCCTCTCAGCTTCACATGAGGACACTGGAACCACCAACAAAATTCTGACAAGGACCTCAATCTGGTTAAACAAGCCTGAAGGGCCAGTGCTTTGGACAGGATCTTAGTCCGTATTCAATAAGCCTTTAGGTGAAAGGAGGTGTAAGAATGAGGATCTTTCCCCTTTTTAAGCATGAGAAATATTAGCTTGGGCAAGAGGTTCAGGTTGTTGAACATGTCCAATAGGAGAGAGGACAACTGGGGCCATAACTTTTTATAGAACTCTGAAGGAAAGCCATCGGGTCTGGGACATTAACCACTTTGCGAAGCAGCCGCCATGGTGGTCAGTTCAGTTACAGTGAGAGTGATAGTGACATCTAAATCATTCACAGCCACACATTCCTATGAAGGAATGGCTAAATCCCTAAAGAAACTATTGAACTCTAGACAACAAGTGAGAGGAGAAAAGCTTGAATGCATTATTCATTTCTAGAGGATTTGCTCGTAATAATGAGACCTTGTTTGCATCAGTAGTTCAGCAGTATGTTGAGACACTAGAAATTCATATTCTGCTTGTATCGTTAGATGCTCCTTATAAACATCAGCAGATGGGGAGAAACATATCAATTGTCAAGATCTGCTTCACGCTGTGTTAAATATGCCATCTTCTCCTTCCACAGCTCTCTATCATTGCTTACATATCAGATAATCTGCCCACTAGTATCGGTCTGCAAGGTTTCCAGCGATATGGAAACAAATACATCTGGAGATTTATTTAAAGAAAGAAAATTGGCAATTTGTTGTGAAATAAAATCAACAACGAAAGCAACTGAGTGTTGAACCGTCAAGGACACCATGTTCTAACAAAATTTTCGAGGAGACTGGAGCATGATCTGAGAAAGCTATTTTATCATAGCTACTCAGATATTGAGCAAGAAGTCTCTTATCAACTGCTCTTATCGACAATAGATAAACTATAGTGAGATGTTGGATATTTAAGTTATTTAATTTGTATGTTGATATTTTTTGCAGTCTGATTGAAAGATAATTCATTGCAGCTCTGAAGATAATTCTAAAGGTTCTAAACAAAAATAAATAAAAGACATTCCTTCCTTTGTTAAAAGGTTCTAAACAAACTGAAAACAACCCATTTGTTGTTACAATCGTCCTTAGTAATTGCTCATCCTGAATATAATTGTTAAAATAAAAGCAATACAAGTCTTTATTCCACTTTGTCATTTTTAAAATTGAAATACTGTCAAACAGAGATTCTAACTATGAACAAAAAACATATAATTTTAAATTTGAATTAAGCATATTTGCAAAAAAAATGTACTGTATATGAAGAATCGTTTTGGAATCGGATCGTGGATCCCAGAATCGTAATTGGATCGGATCGCAAAGTACCTAAAGATTCCCACCCCTAAGTGACAGTCACATAATGTTGGTGGGCTTGAGAGGGCTGGTGTGCTGTACATTTTTCAGTGGCTTTCTTCCAATTTCTAAAGCCTGTACTAACAAAAGCGGCATCAGGTCTATGACCTAAAGAGGACTGGTTTGAAACACCTTTGCTGAAGTAAAAACATAACACCCCTTACACTGATGGACTGTAATTTAGCCATGGAAAGTCTTGATACAATTTCTCTTGAAATGTCAATGACTTCTTTGAAAACATTTGTTTTTCGATACACTAGGGAGGTAGTTGTGCAGGCACTGAGATCTAAACTAAAAACTGTGCTCCCTGTGCTGCTGCTGGCAATATCATCTCTTTGTTCTGCTGTCTCCGGCTCCCTCCCTGGTTCTGAATCTGCCCCTTCCTCTACTCTCACTGTCTCAGAACAGACTGACTCCTAAAGCAGAAATAATGCAGGAAAAGATGTTTTCCATACTCATAATACTCAACTTGTTTACATTACACTTGTTAAATTGACAGATCATACTGTAAATTGGTGAGCCTGTGATGTTCATCTACTGAACAGCCACAACTCAGAAAACATTAAAGAAATTGTTCATCCAAAAAAAAATTCTGTCCTTATCCCTTCAATAAAAGCACAACACACTTACCTGACACTGTACATCTGAATGACCCTGCTCTACCTGTCCCTCAATAATTTCTGTCTCCTTTGCCTGCGATTGATATTGTGACATTAGTAGTCATAAGTACCCATTCTTAAAGCCAAATTGCCATAATATGTGAACTTTTCGTTTCGTTACTTGGCGTTTAGGTGCACTGAAAAATGTTCCTATGTCCATTTTCCTTTTCTCTGTCATTTTACCTAGTCTATGACACTGCAAGGCAAGGCGAGTTTATGCTGTAGCACATTTCATACACAATGGTAATTCAAAGTGCTTTACACAAAGAAAGTAAAACTAACATAAAATAATCACAACAATAAAAACAAGGAATTAAAAAAAGTTTCAATTTGTATTTAAAATGAATTAAGACACTTAAGAACAGAATAGAAACTGATTATACAAAAAAATACAGTGGGGTCAGTTTGGACGTAGCACAGTGCTCATTTAGTAAATGCACAGCTAAACAATATGCTAACTGTGGCCGTTAATGTTAAGTTAATATTATGCCAGGTCGTCACAAATAAAACAATGCATTGGAAACTGCTTTGGCGCGTTAGTTGCAGTGCACTATGGAACAAGTTATTGTAAACAAGCGAACGTTAACTACACAAGTAATATTTTAGTCGCTAATATATCAAATTCATGGGAAATTACATCGGTAATCAGCTTTTTTGCCGAAACTAATTTATGAATGAGTATGCATTAACTACATTAAAGATAATCTCTTTATTTAAAGTGAATAAAATACCCTACTTACTGGAATTCAACGTTAATAGATCCGCAGCCACACACCTGACTCGTGTGTGTAGAGTAGGTGAGATGAACTGAGAAAGCAGGCAGCGGGCCAAACCACTGTGAGGAATGGGGGGGGACGCAACTGTTTCTAAATGCATTATTTGGGTTTGTTTTATTTTCTACTTACACAATTATTTTAGGTATACGTATATATATTTTTCATAATAGAGAGTGCGTTTTTTTAAATAATTTATTGGGGGGGGGACAACTCTCGGATGGGGGTGGGGGGGCATGTTCCCTCCGTCCCCTCCGCGATTTACGCCCATGATTATAATGAGTAATTGTGGGGTTTATTGCTTCCGTAGGATAAGCGGTTTGGAAAGTGGATGGATGGATGGATTATAATGAATAATTGTGGGGTTTATTGCTTTCAGGATAGGCTCCGGACACCCCGAGACCCAGTAAGATAAGCGGTTTGGAAAATGGAAATTGTGGGGTTTACAGAAAAAAAAAACTGTGCTGGCGATTATAACTAACATGGAATAGGAAACAACAGCGCTCCACAAGTGAAAACCCAGATGAATGCTACTGAGAACTGTGTTAACACTGATGAAACTAAGAGTATTTTTTAAATTCTGTGCAACATTGTTTTTTTAAAAATGCAATAGTCAGCTTGAAGCATTTACCTTATTACGAAAGCAATGCCCCAAATTACTTAAACATTTTAGGTAAACATTTTACCATCCATTACCGTAAGGGTTCCCAGCCCCCGGTCAGTGTACCGGTACAGTCCGCGCTCAGTGCTCAGGGGGGGGGGGCGGGCTGTGCCTACCGTCCTGTTTATTACGGGTTCGCGCCGTATTAAAAAGAAAACTGTCTGTATTGTTTAGTGCCGGATTTCCGTTCGCATAGCCAATCTCCCACCATTCCGCATATTTTATCGTGGACACCCCGGCAAATTACACCGCCGTTTTAGGGATCAGTGACATTTTTTGAAGTTTGGGAAGATTTTACTAACCAAATAGCTGTCTATCATCATCACTTCGATATAAGAGCACCCCCAATAAAAATAAAGACCACAAGTTTTAATGACATTAAAAACATGCAATAATTTTATCGACATGTACTACATTAGTATAGTATAAAAGAGTAAATAATCAAAGTAGCATAATATAATTTGAAGAATAAAAGGAAATTTTGGAGAGCTAACAAACTGCTCAATTGAGCGCCATTTTCATTCGTAGAGTTTGCTGTGCTGCAAACGGTAAAGAATATTTACGTTGTTTCTATGGAAACTACTCCCACTGTCCGCTTAACATTAATGTAATAGTACGTACGTTGAAATTGGCTAATGAGTTGTATTACGCTACGTGCGTATTACGTCATAACTTGCGTAACGTCCATTTAACCGGGGAATGTCGAAGACGTGCTATGTAGTTCAGATGTAGAAAGTTCTACGTTTCTTTTAAATGTTAAAGAAAGTTTCATAAAAACAAATTGTATAGCGAATGTTCAGTACAATAGGAAGCGTTATTTTATTCAAGCAAATGGAGCTGAGGCATAATATTTAAAGGAATGTTATTCAAAGGTAATAAGCTTCCACCACACTGCAGCTTAAATACACGCGTAATGAGGCAAAATACCGCTTTCTTAAATTAATTACATGATACGTGAATGTCCTGCTTTGTCTTCCAATAAGATAAGCTCGGTGGCTATAAAAACTCATACATTTAGCTGATACAAATTAATTTTGTCCTTTGGAAAAAAAAAGTAGCTGATTTTTGGCTTGTTGAGGCTTCTACATATGACAAACCACAAGATGGCACTGCCTCAGCAGGCTTTTAGAAATGTACTGGAGTGCCACTAGCAGGCAAGCAAGTTACTTTGCAAGTTCTAGAGCACAGCAATGGTGTTTGACATTCTGTTAGCTATATACGCAGGGATGGATATAACTGGTAAGCAAGTACGCATTCACCTTTAAAAGCGATATGTGCAGCAATCGGTTGTTGTAACAGTGTGAATTCGTACGTACTTTATGTGCATTTGCGGCGATATGACAAGAAATTACCGTGCATTTTAACCTTTAATTTTCCTTACTTCTTTATATTACGTTTTCTCTGCTTTATTTCAGTCAGTCTAACATATTGCGCCACAGCCTTCAACCCAAATTTTCATAGCAGACTTCAGTTAGGAGTACGCCTTAGTAATGATTAACCTGGGACTCACCAGGGAGGTGTAGGGGGATACTATTGTAAATTGCTTAGTTTTAACTATAACAGCCTTAATAATCCTATCAAACACTGTGAAATACTGCAATACCTTTATCACTGAAGGGCTCGTATGATGCTCTTTCAAGAAACTCATTTTAAACCATCAGACGACAGGTGTGGATGGGCAGATCACATCTATCATTCTACAGTCTTTCTGCTGTAGAGCAAGGGACGTAGCAATATTGTTGCATACATCTATTCCCTTTGTTCTTTGCATATCTGATGTGGATTCCCGATCCAAATGGGAGATCTGTCATAATTACTAGTTTATTGTTCATTACACCTGTACTATTGGTTAACGCATGTGCTCCTAATTGCGATGATATTTTCTTTAAGCGTCTGTTCTCACTGGTACCTGATACCTCTAAATATCACCTTATCTTGGGGAGTGATTTAAATTGTCGCTTTAATCCAAAATTAGATCATCCATCCCCCAAGATAGCTCTGCCTTCAAAATCTGTCGAAATGATAAATTCTTTTACCAAAGAATTTAATGTGTCAGGTGTTTTCACAATTCTTTAATCCCACTCGAAAAGAGTATAGTTTTTTTCTCTCAGATTCATCACACGTTTACCCAAATTGACTATTTCTTAGTTGATAAGACTTCTTGCTCAATATCTAAGTAGCTATGATAAAATAGCTTTCTCAGATCATGCTCCAGTCTCCTCGAAAATTTTGTTAGAACATGGTGTCCTTGACGGTTCAACACTCAGTTGCTTTCTTTGTTGATTTTATTTCACAACAAATTGCCAATTTTCTTTCTTTAAATAAATCTCCAGATGTATTTGTTTCCATATCGCTGGAAACCTTGCAGACTGATACCAGTGGGCAGATTATCTGATATGTAAGCAATAATAGAGAGCTGTGGAAGGAGAAGATGGCATATTTAACACAGCGTGAAGCAGATCTTGACAATTGATATGTTTCTCCCCATCTGCTGATGTTTATAAGGAGCACCTAACGATACAAGCAGAGTATGAATTTCTAGTGTCTCAACATACTGCTGAACTACTGATGCAAACAAGGTCTCATTATTACGAGCAAATCCTCTAGAAATGAATAATGCATTCAAGCTTTTCTCCTCTCACTTGTTGTCTAGAGTTCAATAGTTTCTTTAGGGATTTAGCCATTCCTTCATAGGAATGTGTGGCTGTGAATGATTTAGATGTCACTATCACTGTAACTGAACTGACCACCATGGCGGCTGCTTCGCAAAGTGGTTAATGTCCCAGACCCGATGGCTTTCCTTCAGAGTTCTATAAAAAGTTATGGCCCCAGTTGTCCTCTCTCCTATTGGACATGTTCAACAACCTGAACCTCTTGCCCAAGCTAATATTTCTCATGCTAAAAAAGGGGAAAGATCCTCATTCTTACACCTCCTTTCACCTAAAGGCTTATTGAATACGGACTAAGATCCTGTCCAAAGCACTGGCCCTTCAGGCTTGTTTGACCAGATTGAGGTCCTTGTCAGAATTTTGTTGGTGGTTCCAGTGTCCTCATGTGAAGCTGAGAGGAGCTTCAGTGCATTGCGCAGACTAAAAACATGGCTAAGGGCTACTATGGGTCAAGACAGACTTCACAGTCTATTAGTCTGCAATATGCAGAAAGACGAGCTGGACAACTTTAACATAAACAACATATGGTAAGAGTGTGGGGCCCAGTGATACCAGGAAAAACACATTTGGTACTTTTGTTTAGTGTCTATTCATTAATGTAAGTTTGCTTTAAATTGCAGATGTTTTTTTTGTTGCATAGAACAGTTACTGTAAATTGATTATTTAATTGTTGATTTTGATACAAAACATTACTTTTTTTATATCTTTTTCACAATAATAGTCATGTTTAAATTTTATTGAATGTTGATGGCTTGACCGTAAACAACATAACAAAAAATGCAATAAATAGTTTTGAAGAAAAATCTGCTTTGTCACTGAACCTGAGAAAAACTTTGAAAATAAGCATAATGACACAGTCTCCATGCTACAATAATAATGACAGAAGTAAAGTTTACGCCCATGATTATAATAATTATAGCAACTGTATTTTCTGTATGGTTGAAGATCTGTCTGGTCTTTATTCATTTAATTATCACTGTAAATAGTTGGTTAACTATCTATCATTTACTCCTCAGAAAGCAAATTCAGACAGCGGTTGCCTGGATCAACACCCAGTACTGGGATGCCTGGAACCTGTGTGACGAGGTGATCGACTGGGGAGACGGTGTGGAGGAGTGCTCACGAGCGACACCCCCACTGTCCAGGTTGGGGGGGATAAGGAGGGATTGGGAAGGGCTACTTGGGAAAATGTGGAGGTATCAGAAAGGGGCGTCCAATGGTGAGATGGAGGGGGCGGAGGCTGGTATGAATGGAATGCATATGGTAAATGGAGGTGAGGAGAATGGATGTGAGGTAGGAGTGAATGTGGAGGAGGTTAAGGGAGAAGGAGAGAAAAGTAGAGGGAATGCTTTGGGATCTATTGTCACAAGGAGGCAGATCATGGCTGGAAACCATTCAGGAAGAAGGATGTGAGGAAGAAGAAGAAACTGAGGTGGCGTTTCAGGAGGCACAAGACGCTGAGGTTGGACAGATGGTGTCCATGTGGCTGGTGTAAGGTGGGGTAGGAGGCTTCTGAACCATGTGTTAGGCCTAGTGCACTTATGGATTGTGCTTGTTTGTTGTAATGAAATAAGCTTATAAACTAAACATAATATATTTTATAGGTACGTGTTTATATCAGTGTAAAAAGGGAAGGGGTTTCTCTATGACTTGGGTTGGTAGTAGCATTTGGGGGGTCAAGGAGTCAGATGTTAGTGGTTTATGGTAGTGTATTGTGTGTTGAAGTTTATTGAATTGGCGGACTACACATCCCATCATCCCCTGCGCACCACAAAATAATAGTCCATGCTTAGTGTGCTGTTTGGTTTATTTCTTTCTTTATTCAAGGCAATAACTTAGAGCTGTGAGGTACCCACTGTTCTAGTTTTATCCATCGGCCATGGTAAAGGGAGAACTTGGGTAAATCAGCAGAAGTCTCTCACCAACTTCCACCCCGGTTGCTGTTTCCTCTGGTCCCTCGGCATATGGGTTCCCTGCGGAAGCGCGCGCCGTCTGGGGAAGGTTCCCTTATAGCCCAGGGTGGAACAGGGGAAGGTGAAGGTTTGGCACAAAAGGGGGGGGGGAAATAGGTGAGAAAGGTTGTTTGTTTTTGCTTTTGTTGTGTGAGGTGGGATGTTCTGTGTGAAAGAGCAGGGGACGGTAATGCTTAAGGGCCAGCTATTATGATGTGTTCCATGTTAAATGTATGTGTTGTAATGTATGTTGTTAGTACATGAAACTCCAACTGGTTTCCCCTTGTCGTTGGGCTGTCCCAATTAGTTTAATGGGAAGCCGTATATAAGGGCAGGGGATTAGAGTAAAAAGGGTGGTTGGTGGTCTTTCTTTTGGTCTAATTGTTGTTTGTTTTTTATTTATTTATTTATTTTTGTTGTTTTTGTCATGCTGTGGCCTGTGTGGATTATAGGCATGTCAAGGCCAAGAGAGAGGGGTAACAGCTTGAGGTGAGGCTGGAAAGGCCCCATGAAATAAAGCTACCTTTGTTCTGAGGCCTACTGCGTTTGTGCCTGGTTTCTCCCCACTCGCATGCGGGGTTGTTTGCATTCCCTCAACTCAATAAGGCAGGGCCTGTCCAGCTCTTGCCTTTTTCACATTCAGTATCTACATGTAAAGGGAGCAGACACAGGAAAAAGGTATTGAAGACCCTTGATATGATATTGCTGTTTTTGTTTTAGATTCCAAAGTTAACCCTTTAATTTATCCCTTTTCCCCAAGTAGAACGCTGCATTTACTTTACATTTTGCTTTGGAGTCGGAAGTTCCAAAATCACCAGGTAAGTTAATCGATTGTATGTGTTTTAACTACTAGAAAGATGTTAATGATAAGCCTTAAGATTTATTAAAAATGTATTGTTTTTTTGTAAATTAAAAACGGGTACCCTCGTGGACCAAGACTTGAGGGCATTTGTACAATCCACCTGTACAACTTTAACTGGTTCTGCAGCCTTTTTCTCCCCACAGCCTCTGCTTGTTCCCTTCTTCTCTTTCTGTCTTCCCTCCAGGAGAGCTCCTCAGGCATCTCCTGCCTGTAATTCCTGGGAAATGCCACCTGCCACCCATCCTTGGAAGCGTCGCCCATTCTCAGGATCTCATGCGTCACCATTCATCACAGTCACAGCGCTTGCAGACATCTGGATAAAAGGAAAAGCCCATTTTTTTAAAACTTACACGTTAAATTTTCCTCTAATTACCATTTTATTCTTTTAAATTTCATTATGTTTAATTACATTTAGTATGGATTAAGGCACAGCCAGCCTGGATTAAGGCATCACCAGCCTGGCATCAGACTCTCCGGACAATGCCAGCCCAGAGGGGGCTGACCTGGAGGACATTCCCCCGGAGGACATGGAGTGGGAGCCTCCAGGTCTTGCCCTGAGTCCCACTCCGTGGTGTCAGCCCCGTGGCCAAAGTTTCCCCAGCCGAGGAGGCTATCGCCGCGACAACGGCAGGGTCAACAGAAATACAGTCGTGGGCTCAGCTCCGGGAGGAAAAAACGAGGGTATGCTACCCAGACCTGCCTCCTGATCCAGGCTTGGTCCATGATGGTCTTTCAGGGTATCCCATCCAATGGTTCCCAAAAGGAACCACCTCCGGTCTCCTTATGGCTCTGATACTGGCCTGTGCTTTTGTTTTGCAAGGTCCCTGGTTTGGTCCAGTTCCTGTCCTGCCTGCCCCTCGACACCCTCCGACTCTGCCAACCCCTCGCCGTCTACCGATGCTGTTCTTCCCTCGGCTGCCGCAGACGAGTAGAGCTTCTACAGACCCAGACAGGATTCCAAAGGCCCCCCTGGCCGTGACCCTTCTGCGGCACCCCGGAGCCCATCAGAGGCCCTGAACTGTTCACTTTACCTCCCATGCTACCTAGTGTCTTGCCCCTCCTAATACCTCAGTCTTTGGTCTGTAGTCTTGCTTCCCCGTGGCTCTCCCTGGTTTCACCTCTTAGCCTGATTTCACTGTTCCAGCCCCCACTCCAGTCACTCTTGCTTCCCGCTTTAGGTTCCCCTCTCCTGGCCATATTATTGTTGCACTGGTTCCGTTGCTTGCCTGTCTTGTCTGGTTGTGTCCTGCCTTGTCTGTCCCTGTGTCGTCTTTGGTCCTTTTGATGCCCAATCCCTCCCTTTTGTCTCCTTCTACTGTGTCCTTTGTTCCCACTTACCCACTGACACCCACTGTCTGTCTTTTGGTCCATAGTCAGCATCCCTGTTGGATTACCTGGCCTGTCATGATTTGTGTCCTGGGGGTTAGTCTCCCCTGTTGTCCTTGGTTTTGCCCTGGTCTGTGTGTCCCCTCAATGATGCCCTTGTACCCGGAGGGCACAGGATTGGGAGGGGGGCGTTTACTGTCATGTCTTGCCCATTTAGTCAACCTTACCCTCCAGTTCTCCTCCCTGATGAGCCACGCTTGGTGTCTATTAGTCTCATCCCATGTTCCTCCCCTTCTGTCAGTCACTATCAGCTTCCTTGTGTTTTCCCATTCCTTAGTCTGGTAAAGTGCCCAGTCCTATCTTCTCCAGTTGTGTCCTTGTCTGTTTGCGTCTCTGTGCCCAAACCTGCCTGTCAATAAAACCCCACGAAGGGGATTCTGCCCTACAGCTTGCATTTGGGTCCTACTTCCCACCGGTGACGTGACAGAGGAATACATGCTTAGTGCCAGGCAGAAATCTTTGATTTTGCATCCATATGGTGACTTGGTGAAGTTAGCTGATAGTTCTCTTGATTCCAAAGACATGATTCTTGTCTGTGCATTATGCATATCCAAAGTTAAGAGCTTCAGATTAATAGGTGCGAAAAACGCATCTTGCGTTTGTCGAGTTCGAAGGGTTAACTCACTGAATATTTATGTTACGCCGAACATGACTCATTGTCGTTTTGGACAGTAAGCACTTTATGTAATTCATCCATTGCTCCTTTTCCTTATGGTATACAGCCGCTTTATACATGTGGAGACTCACACACATTTTTCACATTCCATTACTTTCACACATTTTACTGTCATTGTACATCTCTTCTGATGTCACATTTATTTATTTGTTTATTTATAACCTGGTAACTGCACACTGCACAAATACAAATAAATGATGAATTACCAAAACCTTAAATACTGTACAGAAGGATAAACTCAATTATTGCTGAAAAAATCTACACACAGATATAAAAATATAATATTCCCATCAAAATCACACATGCACAGCCAAAAATGTAGGCAGTAACTATATACTGCTTTGCCAAACAGGTACAGGTATCAGACACAGAGAACATCAACTTGTTCATTATACTCTTTGGTTATAAGATAACTGGGTACATCATCCAGCAGAAGGAAAAATAGGCCGACCATTTAAAACTGAGAATACATTCAGCAAACTGAATGTGACCTTCACTGCCAGACATGTAAAGTGTTAAAAGGTGCAGTGTTATACTGTACATAACATTTTAATTAAAGATATTCAAATTTAATATTGTGTACTTTAGTGAACTTTTGTTACCTTCCTCGCACAAATATGTGAATTCGTCCCATACTGAAAGAAATTACCCTTTATGCCCTCACCGATGTGAATTGGCACAAATTTCCACAGCTTTCTCACCATAGCCAGCCATTTTCTCCATAATCATAATCAATTCCAACTCCTATTATTTCTTTCACTGCAGACAGAATGACGTGGCCTTCCATCCACTTCAGTCTCATTCATTCTGCAATATGGGTGCTTGTGGTTATTAAGCAAGCAAGCAAATGATCCATCTTCTTCTGCAGTATCAGCACTTAAAGGAGAAAGTCAGTGTGAGAATAGGTGACTGCAGTGACTGTCCTTCCGTGCCATCAGTGTGTGCAGGGAGTAAGACCAGAGTACAGACGCACAAAGCTTATATTTCTTGCTTTTACCAAAAACAAGCTGAAAAATAAATATGTCCAGCTCTTGCCTGAGAACTGCTGCGATATTTCTATTTCAAATACAAGCTCGAATCCATCCATCCATCCTATGTAACCGGGGGTCCGGCGTCGGCTGTCAGAGGGCTGAAACGGCAGACGCTGTCGGTAATCCAGGTCGGCTGATCGTAGCTGGCAGTAAGCGCGCCAGGCATGATTCGGAGCCAAGGAGGTGAAGCAGAGATCGGTACACAGGAAGACAGGAACACAAGGAGGGGAAAAACGCTTGCACGCTGCATAAACCACGAAGATCTCACGTCTGGCCAGAAATAAGAGACTGAGAAGGGGAAGGTTGACCACAGATGGGAGGGGCGGGGTTCCAAAGCGGAACCACACCTCCTCAGGCACTTCCATCTCCTGCCAATATTCCTCTGTCCTTTATTTCCCTTCACACTGCACTCCAATCATGCTCCACAACCACAAACCTCTGAAATCTCCTACACTCTCTGCACTCGACTGACTCCTTACCAGCTTCTCTCCTGCCGCTGCCTGCACTCCTTCATGTTCTGTCGGCACCCAAACCACCTGCTTTGCTCGCCCCATCATTTCTCCCAGATTTAGCGTGGGCTGATTAAAAGCCACTGCTAAGGGGGGCTCCTCCTCTGGTGTGTTGTACCATTCCCACCAGTCCTCCGTATCTGAATGGCTACTCCCTCAGGGCCTAATATTATCCAGTCTGTCGTCATGCAAGATTCTGGAACATGCAGGTTGGACAGGTGTGTCTATGCTGATCACAGCTCCAGCACACCAGCTGAATCAGCCTGTTCCCCAGTCTCCCCAGGGTCTAGGATCATCAAATTTGTGAGTAAATGGGTACCCTCTGAGGAAACCCCCATCCATTGTATCTACTCACCTGTTCTAATTAGGAACCGGAGGCCAATTAGTGGCCTTGTTTTTTTGGCGGTGACTGACTCAATTTCTTCGTCAGCTCCCTCTCATGCTCTTCAGCAGAGTCCTCCTCCTCTCTGTACAAGTCAATAGCGTGGATCAGCTGCTTCTCAGGAATAGTAATAAGCGCCACCACTTGCCTTAGCCTGCTTCTCACTGGCTTCAGGAGCGTGTCCTGCAGTGCCCTCCGGTACAGACCTCTGAACACCGAATCCTGTAGGTCCTGCTCTGTCTCAGTGCTCCACCGCTTTTCTTGGGCTTGCAGATAGGCAGCTGGGCTCTCCCCCTCCTTTACGGGCTCCTCCTTCATTTCAGCCACACCTAGTCCCTGTCACCACTGCCAGCATTCTCTCCATTCCGTCTACCCCCAGGACACAAGCCTGAACCGCTTTTATGTCCCCCATCACCAAGAGCCGTCCCATAGTTTCCTCCTCAAATACTTTCATCCATTTTCAAGCTCCGTCTGCCAGGACTGTTCTGCCCATGGTACATACTGTGTCTGTGCTCCTTTCGCCACCAGGGGGAGCATCAGAGTGTCCCTATCGGGGGTCTCACAGCCCTCCTGCTTCCCACTGTTCTATGATCTGCATTATCCTCCTCTACTCCTTCCTCACTATCCGTTTCTATCTCCTTCTCCTGAAACTGACTCCATCCTCTACATGGAGGGTTAGGGCTGTCCATCAGATGCATCAGCCCTTCTGCAGCCCTACCACTTGCTCCGCACCCCACCTTTATATCACCCCCTTTTTTCTTAAACCCACATGCCTGGCCTTCTATTATTATATCACTCCTTCGCAGTCCTTCCTTCACGGTCTGCCGCCGCTGGTCGCTCACTTCCCTGTACCCATATAAACAACTTTCTTCATCCTTCTGTTTCTTCCCCTCTGAACTTTACCTTGCCCTCTATTACTGGAAAGTGGCCCTTAAATATCAGAGGTGGCCCTTCTACTAACAGATACAGTCCCTGATACAGAGGAAGTCGTAACTCCTCCTGCTCTGTTTCACCTTTGACTCCTGCCTGATTCTCACTCATCACTCTCTCATCACTTTCTGCTCTTTTCTCCAGGCCTCTCCCTTTGCCATAACCTCAGAACCTCCAGTTGCTCACTCCTTTTCTTGTTACACCTTTCTGTGTTCTTATTAGCCTTATGATACTTTATCAGAGTCTCCATCTCCTCACACACTGCCACATCCAGAAATATGGCAGAAATATAAAGTACAGATATTTTATGGGTTCCACTGAAATAAAGGTAGCTGATTATGAGAAAGACCTCGGTGTGTATGTTGATGCTTCCATGTCCCACTCTCGCCAGTGTGGGGAAGCAATAAAAAAGGCAAATAGAATGTTGGGTTACATCTCTAGGTGTGTGGAGTTTAAGTCAAAGGAAGTGATGCTATGATTGTATAATTCCTTGGTAAGACCCCACCTAGAATATTGTGTGCAGGTTTGGTCACCATACCTTAAGATGGACATTGCTGCCTTGGAAAAGGTGCAACGTAGGGCTACGAGAATGATTCCCAGTCTTAGCGGAATGTCTTATGAGGACAGGTTAGTTGAGCTGAATCTGTTCAGACTAAGTGGGGGCATGAGCCAGTTATATAAGATTCTAACAGGTCTGGATGGTGAGTGACATGACATACTAGAACTCGTGGCCACAAGTAGAATTTAGCGGGAGAACATTTTAAAACGAATTTGAGGAAGCACTTCTTTACACAGCGTGTAGTTAGAGTATGGAATAGTCTTCCTACTAGTGTAGCGCAAGCTAAAACCCTGGGTTTCTTTAAATCAGAGCTAGATAAGATTTTACCAACTCTGAGCTGTTAGGTAAGTTTTTCCCAAAAGTGCTTGATGGGCCGGATGGCTTCCTCTCGTTAGTAAATTTCTTATGTTCTTAAGGTTACTTTTCCTATAGAACAAGTCTATACATTGTACTTTTATTAAACAAATGAAATAGCCTTATGCTATTTATCTTATTTACACAAATGCTTGTCATTTTTGTCTCGTCTACACGGTTGTGTATTTACAATTCTCCTCTGCTCTCTGTATTGCGCATGGCGGACTTCCGCCCCGATGCAGACAGGTGAGCACACTCCCACCAGCGGACAGAGAGCGCGCGTCGGAAAATATGTCACGTCAACCATCTCAAAAGCAGACAAAAATATCTGCTGTGCCATTTATCTGTGTATGACTCCTCAGATCTCCAGTCCGGTCAAAAGTTTCACTAATTATCTACTTCTTCCCTTGCATGTTTAGTCCTATACTGAACTCCCTGTTCACTACACCTTACACATCTTAAGTTTAAGATTTGTCCAAATTTTACAGTAACCTACCCACACTTATATTACAGAGAATGTTTTTTGCATTAAAGCTCGCAAATACTAAATTTGATTCCACAGTTATGGCTTTAGATACCGAGGGATCCTGGTATATCATACTTATACAAAACTAATTATGGTAAATTACTATGTGAAATAAAGAATTATCTCAAAGATGGGAAATCCTCCCTCTATCCTTATTGGGGAGAGTGGAGAGCATTAGAATGAACATACCACCTAGGCTTCTCTTTATGTTCCAGTCCCTGCCCATAGGGGTCCCTATATCTACATTCAAAACGCTCAATAAATGGTTATCCAAATTTACCTGGCAAAACAAAAGACCCAGGATTGAACTGAAAAGACTATTAAACCCAAAAGAGAATGCGGGTCCTGACTTGCCTAATTAAAAAAAATATTACTTGGCAGCCCAACTTATATCAGTAGTGGTATGGATTACCCAGGACAGGGAGGGTCAGTGGGTGGTAATGGAACAGAGTATCTGCCCAAATTTGCCGCTGGACATAGCAATTATTTTTAATCAAGATACACGGAAAGTAAATAAAATCAATAACATTTGGATAGGAAACGCTCTGAAAAGTGAGAGAGAGGCTGGGACGCCCTTCATCAATATCAAGATCAATGAAAATTGCACAGAATGTTGATTTTTTCTACCATCTAAATTAGATACAGGGTTTAAGACATGGGGAGAAAAGAGGTTTAACCAGTTGGATCAGTTGTGTGATGGAGGAGATCTAATGTCCTTCGAACATCTTAGAAATAAATGTGGCCTCCCAGTGCCCGATTGTTTTAGATACCTACAGTCAACAAATATATTGTTTATATGAACAATTAAAGGATTGGTTAAAAAGAACATTATATCATATATTTATAAAATATTGCAAAAAGAGTCAACAGTGTTAATAAAGAGAAATGAGAACTAGAGATGAATACTATCATTAACGATGAAGATTGGACTCATTCATGTAAAGAAGGACACAGAATAACAAACAGTCCTACATGGTGGGAATTTGATTGGAAAGTTAAGATGAGATACTTTAAGACTCCCCTTCTCACCTCTACGTTTGGTAACACCTCAAATCAGGGGTTTATTGGAGGGGTTGTGACCTGGTAGGAGACCACACCCACATTTTTTGGGATTATCCAGAACTGTCAGAGTACTGGCAAAATATACAGGAAGAGATAAAAAATAAATGTTTGAACATAAAATTACCACTTGAACCAGCTCGTTTCATACTAGGAATTATGCCACAGAATATAGTGCATGAAAATAAGGTTGTATTACAGAGAGTTCTTCTTGTAATTGCCAGGAGGATGATAACGATCTCCTGGCTAAAACCCCAGACACCCACGACAGTACAATGGAAAGAAAGAGGAAAGAAAGTGTATAATATGGAATTTATAACTGAAAAATTGTTAACGAGAACAGAGTGTTTTGTGGAAGAAATTTCTCGAAGTCCGATGTTTAAGTGTTTGACAGAACTTTATTATTTGATGAGCTCACAGGGAACAGACACTCAGCAAGCATGCGTCTTGTGTTCTGCTCCCCGAGCAACAAATGCATACATCTTTTATGGCCTAAAATGCGACAGTCATCTGACAAATCAAGGACAAATCGGATTTTTGGACGTTCCAGTTACTTCTGCCTTTCAAGGTCCAGGCAGTACAAAGAAAGTTTGGCCATTTGGAGATACCAGTTTCTTCTACGTTTTCAAGGTCCACCTATCAGCTTAGAACAAGTCTATCTATTTGGGACTTTTCCTTTTGCTATATTATTCTAGGACTCGTTGTTCTCTTTTTCTACATTTTATATTATCCAATACCATGCATTCATTTTATAATATCTTCTGCAACAGCTTACTTCTCAGGTCAAGCCTTTGCTTTGACCTGGGCCTCTTGCTGATCAAGCAATATATGGCAAACATGTTAGTTCCTCTATAGAAAATAGAAATTTCTTACTTAAGCAGATTTGCATTCTTGTTTGATACATTCAATTAATGACAAGTAAATTACATTGTTTCAACCACTATGTGTAAATCAACAACACATTGTAAACTCAATTGTTAATTACTGATTAGGTAATGCATTTTGCATAATCATCTATATTCCATTATTGATTATTGATTAGCATAATCAAGAATTTTCTATCACAGTTTCTTTATTAAAAGGTTTCCAATCTGTAATTTTCTTTTTTCAACAGAAGTATGGCACTTAGGAAAGGATAGGGTTGAATTGAGACTTCCATGTACAGCACTGTGCAAAAATCTTAGGCAGGCAAAGAAAACGATGTTTAGATTGTCCTCGTGTTGGTGTAAAACTATGATATTATGCCTGTCAAAGTGTCTCAGCTTAGCCATTTCAGAACCTCTGCTAACATCATCCTAGTATTTGTAGCGACCGTCCAGTGCAGCCATGTATTTTTTGACTTGGCCACTAGCACACCTCATACAGCTAGTCAATCTGTCAAAATCATGGAACGGCTGAGGTGCCCCTGAGGAGAAGTTTGGGAACTGAAGCGGTATTCATCTAGCCATCCGACTAGATATCAGTATCTTTTTAGAAAAGAGAAGAAATTATTAATAGTTTTTATTGTGTTCCTCTTAATTTACACGTTCTAATGTTAAATTGTGTTATTTGTTCTAAGCCAAAGTACACTTGCTACCCAGATAAACAGCTTTAAACATTTCTTTGGACTGCCTAAGACTTTTGCACAGTACTGTATATCTTAGAACATAAGAAATTTACAAATTAGAGGAGCCCATTCGGCCCATCAAGCTCGTTTGGGAAGAACTTAACTAATAGCTCAGAGTTGTTAAAATCTTATCCAGCTCTGATTTAACCATCTCTCTCAATATAATATTGGGATCATTTATTCTCTTCAGAGGCCTCCATAGAATAATGCATCCATCCTCTCAATTATGTTTAGACAGACGTATCCTAAGGCACCAGGGCAACAACAGTCAGAATAACAACAGAATCATCAATTTCACAGCTAGTTTTTAAAATTGCTTTAATGCAGAGTGATTACAGAAAAAAGGATAAGCAAATTAGGTAATATTAACAAAATTATTAAAACATGTAGAGTAATAGACATATTTGTCTTTCAGACATATTGTGCTTTTTTAAGAGCAGAAGGGATACATTAAATCAGGATTATATTTTGTTTTTAATGATATATATATATATATATATATATATATATATATATATATATATATATATATAATTTTTTTAAATTTACATCATTATAAATGAGAACTATAAGTGATTGCTAATTACTGTTAACTAATTTCCTGTATGATCTTTCTCCCCTTCAGTCTTAAAAATAATTATATGTCAGGGGGCCAATCAGTGGAGGCACACAGACACGGTGGCCGGTTATCCTATTTGTTCAGCGCCAACCCAACAAGTAGAGAATTCAGCACCACGGACAGTGAACTGTGCTACTATGACGTCAGGTCCTTTCATTGGCTCCATATATTTTTCTAGAAATAACTAATTGGCTCTTTTCTAGAAATGTCCAGCCTATATGAAGAGAATATTTTATTTTTATTTAGACTAAGAAACTACAGAAAATCAGCTCTGCATGTGATCTCCCCTTTACTGCTCAAGGAGGGCACACGCACATCAACAAATATCAATGCAACAATTACAGAAGAACAATTTCTCACAGCTTCGGAAGAAGTCAGATTTCTGTGTAATTCAGAGATTGTCCAAGACTTCTGCTAGAACATTTTCTGCACTTGAACCGAATTTCAAAATAAATGACACCTGGGTGACCCAGGTTCGAGTCTCTGCCTGGATCACATGTGTGTGGAGTTTGCATGTTCTCTCCATATCGTCGTGGGGTTTTCTCCGGGTACTCCGGTTTCCCCCCCACAGTCCAAAAACATGCTGAGGCTAATTGGAGTTGCTAAATTGCCCCTAGGTGTGCATGTGTGAGTGAATGGTGTGTGAGTGTGCCCTGCAATGGGCTGGCCCCCCATCCTGGGTTGTTCCCTGCCTCGTGCCCATTGCTTCTGGGATAGGCTCCGGACCCCCCACGACCCAGTATGATTAGTGGTTTGGAAAATGGATGGATGGATACACCTGGGTCTATTAAAAGAAGGTGATGCTGCCTGAACCACCAACCAAGGCTGGGAGGAAAGGGAGGAACACTAGTCAAATGAAGGAAGAAAAGGCCACCGTATCTCATGGTCACGAATACAAAAGTCAGGGAGTGTTATGAAGAAGGCACCACACTTAAGACTATTGGTTTTATGCAGTGAATTACACCAGAGAGAGTTTTTGCATTTTAGCTGTGTCATGTAACATTCCTCAGACTTCATTTTAATGTTTTCTTCAACGCAACAAAGTCCCACGGTAACAAAAGCGCTGAGGTCTGGATCGTTAATTGCAATGTGGGGAGTGCAGACCAGCTGGGGTGGGGGATCGTGCTCAGTCACGATAAAAGGCAAACGGGTAAATTGTGAATACGCACTTAATCTAACTACAGTTTAACGTTGTTCCACATACCAATATCACTACGTATCGGTATCGCAAAACAAAATTTAAAATGTTAAGATTCTGTCATTCTGAAAATCTGAGTATTTAAGACATTATGTTCCATAGCAATTTGTGGAGATAAATACCCTCGGACAGTAGCGTTCATTTCACAATTAAGTCTCTTTAAGTCATTGTTTTATGTTAAGCAGGATGAATGTGTGATTTTTAATTAATAAACCCTTAAGAGTTATATGCTTATGCTGTCGCATACTGTTCTCGGTATACAACTTAACTTATAAAAGTCTGTTAATCTTATTATAGAATAATATAGAGAATAATTATACAAGAACTATAATTATTATGATGTTATTATTTAATGTGTGTGGGCCGTGTTGCTTGATTACATTTGACTCCTTGGCACGTGGGACGCTGCCGGTTTGAAAGACGCGGCTTCACTTGTTTTCTGCACCAAGGTGGGTTGCCATTCTGCTCCCATTTTATCGGATAATTTATCTTATTATTTAGTATTTGTCAAATTTGCATGTATATTAAAATATGTTTGATGAGTAAAGTCAGTATATTGCTTTTAAATAAAGTGATTTTGTTCTGGGCTACTATGTTAATTATATTTAAATTTTATGCGCAAAGTGTAGTTGACATTTAACTTTTCCGCGTGCGCTTTCCTGCGTTTAAGTACATTATTGCGCTTGCTAGTGAGTAAATTAGTTCATTTCTTTTAAATAAAGTGAACATTGTTGTGGGGTGCTGTGTTGGTTAAATTTAAATTTCATGTGCAAGTCGGCTAGTTTCCTGTGCCGCAAAGTCTAGGTGATATTTCACTTTTCCGCGTGCGCTTTCATGTTGCATTCTACTGCGGATGCGGGTGGTTTCGCTCGGTGCTGCCTACAGCAATGATATTCCACCAGACCAGGAGAGGGCAGATGTATTGTACGAAACACAAATAAAAGTAGTGAAGCAAGTCCTGTAAAGTTTGTTTGGTGACCAAAATCAGTATATTGCCATTTAGTAAAATTTAAAATTGTTCCAGGCTTCTGTTTTGATTATATCTAAATTTTATGTGAAAGTTAACTAGTTTCCTATGCTATAATGCAATTGTTCATTGCGGAGGTGTCAGTGCAGAACTGTATTCCATGTGCCAGGAGTGACTGACAGCTCCATTGTATTGCCTGTATGTTGTTTTTCCTCATTCAGATACAGATGAATTGCTTAAGCTGTCAGCTGGAGCAACGCTGAACAGGAGAAGCGGTTTCAGAAAATGGATGAATGTCCCCAGAGGTGTGAGTTAACAGTTTTAACCACTGCATCACTGTACCATGCCCATGTATAGGATATGTAGAAGAACCTGTTGCAGTTATCTGGTGTGTGTGTTTTTGACTATCCCTGCCGGCCCCTGGAGGTTTGGGCTTCCCCTTTGAGTCTGGTGCCTCCCAAGGTTTCTTCCTTCTAGGGAGTTTTTCCTTGCCACTGTCGCCTATGGCTTACTCACTGGGGGCTTTGGGTGGGGATGCTGTAAAGCGCTTTCACACAATGTAATGTTGTGATAACGTGCTATACTTTGCTGTGTAATTTTGTATTTACTCACGCAAATAAAAAATTGTTTGATAACAAAAAACACTTGTTTCATTCTTTTTCCCTGCGAACATATCAGTCACTTCCCTCCTGCTCCTGCATTCAAAAATGAAAGTTTGTCCTGCACTGCACTTTATTGCCGTGGGTTCCACAGGAATGCAGACCTCTACTTTGGTGTAATCCTGCTGCTGTTGTAGATGGTCTGCTCGCACGCTTTCACATTGTGCACAAGCAGATTTTTTGTATCTCTGCAGAGAAGCATTCTTTTCTTCTGCCTGGCAAATCCATCATTATAATAGCAATCCACCTAGCGCCCCTAGCTCTTAAAGAAAATGTTTGAAAAAATTTGTTTATAGCATGTTTACACCATAAAAACAGCAGTGACTGAGTACAACCCTTGTGGACCAGGCGCCTGGCTTTGACTATTTTTCTGCCATTAAACTAGCAAACGTGGGTTGGCCATGACGTAAAATAACTTGTGCCTTTAAATTTAAAAAAAAGTCCTGTGTGTTGTAAAGTGAGGTATGAAACAGATACCAGGCCGCTTCAGTGAGGGTCAGCGTAAGTTTTATTCATGTGATTTTGCGGTTTAAACTGTTTCATTGGAATCAATCCAACCAGCAGCATGAAGACTGCAAGCCAAAGAAGTGGGACGATGCCTGAGAAGAACAACTCAGTCAATCCTCACGTCTCCTCTCTCCTCAGGCGATTGATGGACTCTGAGCATGAGACATGTACAAAAGATGAGGACTCTTCTCCACTATTCAAATGGAAATTGTTCTTAATCTTTTATTTATACCTTTTGCTTATACCGTAAGATTTAGGAACACACTGAAAAAGATCAACTTTAATACATTTGAAGGTTGAAGTTATTGGAATTTGTAACGGCTGATTTGGTGGAATATGATTTTGGACAGAACTGTCAAAAAATGTGGAATGAAAATGCAGTTTAATGGTTGAATCCGTGGCTTGCCTAACTTGTTATAAATTGCACACACATCCAGCATTAAAGTGACAGGGAGGTATTAGACCAGAGTTGTTGCATTACATTAACACAGACCAGCAAAAAATATAACATTATTCTAACATTAATGTAATGTTGTTCTGAATAGATTTCTATGTCCAGTCCTGATTTCAAATTGGGCCTTTAAGCCTAGAATATGGTCAGTTTTAAAAATACTTGACTTTGTTGCAACTCTGACTAAGTTTAATTCCATCAAGTGGTTAACGGGTGTGAAGATTATCCTGAAATTTTCAAGTTAATGTCATTCCAGTTAATGTGAGTTTGTTCTGTGTGGGTCTCTGTCTCAGGCTGTTATTTTCGTCTTAGTTTCATTTAAACCACTTAACAATATGCATAGATTGCATAGCTGCAAATGTAAAATACAAAAATTTACTTGGAAAGCATTCTACAACAACATTCAGTATTGTGGAGTATTAATAGCATTTATTGTCAATTCCAGTTGCTAGGTAACTTCTATATTTTGAATAGAATACAATATAATATTTTAAACTAGATTACAGTTAATTGTTATTTTTCTGTTTAAAAAAGACAATTGCTGTAATTTACATAGGACAAAACCTGTAAAAGACATTTTGTAATTATTTTCTAAATGAAATGAAGATGCTTTGTTACTCCCCTTGGGGAAATTCTCTTTTCACCTACCCCATCTTGCTCTACTTGACACACGGGCACAGACAAAGGTAACAGCAAACCTGGCAGCAAAGGGCAGCCACCTGTAGGGACACCCATGGAGCTGGGGGTTTTACAGTGATTAACAGCAATTTTGCAATACTTTTCTGGCAGCTTTTTTTTTTGCTAGGTATTTACAGTAAATTCCACAGTCAGTTCTACACTAGAAGAGACATCATTCCTAAGCGCAGCATGGACTGCTTCTGGACACAGTATCTAATGCGACTTCCAGAGTCACTTGAGTAAGCTGGAGATAATTCATCCCCGGGAAAGAGAGCCTGCAGTAGGCAGTCTACCAAAAGAGGGCCTTTCCTGTTCCCTTGGTGAATTAGAACACCAGTGGAGAGAGCTCTCCTGTTGCAGTTTCACAGAGATGAACAACATGGAGAACTTTGGATTGAGGTTTTGCAGTAAGAGGGTGCTGAAGGAAAAAGGAGTTTCAAAGACATTGGTCTGCCTGTACTGCCGATTTTGTCTCTGCCCATTTCAGATGTCCAGATGTTTACTAATGTGACATTCCTTAAATACAACCACCGAAACAGAACCGTTGCAAATTTGTTGCCAAGTTTGGTAGATGTACAACTTGGACTGCAAAGAGATGGACTGACGCAGAGGCGGAGCTGAGGATAGGCCTGGGTGGGATTGACAGCTGGACCTACCCAGTCAGATTAATGAAATGACATTTTTTATATATAAATTACCGGCTTCTAACTCTGTTCCTATACATCACTGTTGTTACTGTGGCAAGTACGACAGAATGTGTGAGCTCCCTCTAGTGGTGCTCTAGGTAGAACACCACAGTCGTGGGTGTATTATTGTTGCAGTCACCATGTTGTAAATATATAAGCCAATTTAAGAAAATTTGGGGTAATGAGCTTCATTCAGACCCTCCCAAATTTAATACAAGTCCATCCATCAGCCACTTTACCGTATTTAAATGCTGCAGGAGGATGCTGACATGAAAAAAATAAGCCTAATTCATTTCTTTATCCAAAACTCCTCATTCATTAAAACTAAAAGAGCTTTAACTTGTGCGTGCATTGCTTCATTTTAAGCAGCATTATGGAGTGTCGTTGAACATAAATTTTTCTATGAAGGGTCTGATTTTCTGCATCTTTTACTCCTGGTTTGGGCTATAAAATTGGAAGGAGTTGCCAAACCTGACTGCGCAGGGTCTGCGCTGTTCTCATCTGTGGACAGTGTGTGGGTTTGTGGGTCAGGCATAAATTTGGGGGGGGGGGCTCCCTCTAGCATTAAAATAGGGAGATATCCACTAAAATAATTCTTCATATTCAAAAAAGTACAGATAAAATGAATCAATCTCAACAGTTCATTTAAAGTGTTTTCACCCCAAGCACACCTATCCTTACTGAAAATGGTTTAGTCTAAAGTCCTGCTCTGGGGTACGTTTCCTATATCATAATGCACATTGGCAAAAGACAAATATATGTCAGGAAACTATATAGCAAGAGATCAAAGAAAATTGATACATTCTGTGGGCCATGTCTGCTGCCGCATGGCAGAGAGTGTGAGGGGGAAGTGCAGGGACGATGTCGGCATCACCAAAAGGAGGGCTACAGCTCTTTGGAGGGAGCCGGTGAGGAGAGCTGGGGGGAGCCAGTCTGCATCCTCTCACTCCTGGGGAGGACCGAGTATTGGCCATCCTAGATCTGAGAGGCACTTGAGGGAATCCCGGGGTGCATAAATCTCTGTAGTCTACCCACCTCCAAGACATCTATGCTTTCTACTCCCCAGCCACTTCCTCTTGGCCCACCAACATTTGGCCCCCTGTAGTGTGATCACCAGGGTTCCTCAATATGTGGCACCTCCACACCTGGCTCCTCTACATCAGCCATCCCTTGTCTGGGCCCCTCTACAGCAGGCCCCCTCTGACGTGGCCCTCAGTCCCTCAGGGCGACACTGTCCCCTGAGTCCCCAGAATCCCTTTCAGTCTGGGAGATCACCTAACCCACCCATCCTGCTGCCTAATGCCGGTGTCGTGCTGTAAACTGTCCCCCTGCCACGGAATGTAATCTCTCATTTTAAAGGCAATGTCGCTTCGCTTCTCCTGCGCGGCAGCAGCGTCCGCTCGCTGTAACATCGGTTGTCTTGTTCTCCTGCGCGACAATAATGCATTTCTTTTCGACGCTCGTTCGTGCAAATACAGTCGCCTTCAGTCTCAAGAAGCGATTCATCTACTTGAGTAATATTTTTAATACTTTGTTGAATTAATTCTGCCTCAATTTCTTTGCTATTCTGTCTTCTTTTCATAACTATAATGCGGCGATTAGCTTCATACTGGGCACCGACACACCTGGAAATGACGTAACATTGAACCAAATGCCAAAAGTAATCAGAAGTCAGCAGCCTGTCCAGAACGCACAGATAACAAGCTACACTGCAAGTCGTCCAGCCACGACGTCACCCAGCCACTCGTCTACCATCTAAAATACAGATAAATTACAAGTGCTCCGTATTTCTGCAGATGACATTATTTTGAACTGGACCATAAAGAAAATATTCTTGGCCTGGAGGGAGGAGTGCTGGGCTATTTTATAGGAGGCTACTCTTTCTTAATAACCCCATTTTTAATTCTGAACAATAAGCTTAATAGGATGGGGCGACATGCTGGTGCAGTGGTTAGCACTGTTGCGTCACACCTCTGGGACCCGGGTTCAAGTCTCCGCCTGGGTCAGATGTGTGTGGAGTTTGCATGTTCTCCCCATGTCGTCGTGCGGTTTCCTCTGGGTTTTCCGGTTCTCCCCCACAGTCTAAAAACATGCTGAGACTAATTGGAGTTGCTAAATTGCCCGTAAGTGTGCGTGTGTGAGTGAATGGTGTGTGAGTGTGCCCTGCAATGGGCTTGACCCCATTCAGGGTTGTTCCCTGCCTCGTGCCCATTGCTTCTGGGATGGGCTCCCGACCCCCGTGACCCAGAAGGATAAGAGGTTTGGAAAACGGATAAAACTGAAGAGCGATTTAAAATAGGTGATTGTCCAGTAAGAGGATTTAACTTTAGCTACAGTGTTTTTTGTTATACAGGTATATTTTGTTTTACAAAAACAACATTTACTTCTACACTATACGGTCAATTAAAGTACCTTCTGCATCCTGGAGATGGTCATTACCTTCTGGAGAGTCTATTTCCTCAGCAACTCTCTTGTTGCTACCTTCTGGAGACAGATGAATGCTGAAAAGATCTTCCATCTGGTCAGCAGTCATTGTGATTGTCTCAAAGCAGAACAGGTGGCGCAGAATGTAGACAGTGTTTATAACTCGCTTATTAATTATCAATGTGTTACTGGTTACTTTATTAGTTTATATTCAAAGAAATAATAGCAACTTGAACCATGATGGTCAAAGGATAAAATTCTGATCCTAACTAACATACATGTAAACAGAACACAGAATACCTCTGAAATGGACCCTGACCCCTGTGGATGACCTGAAACGTGACAATGTCATGTTCCAGCAGATTCCCGTCTCTTATTGACCGGATAGGCCTCAGACAACCTGCATTGGCCATGAAGTCAAGCAGAGGTGTCTTTCACTTCTCAAGGTCCTCCAGAGTTGTACTTTCAGGTACCTGCCATCAAAATGGACTGTTATTGAGGCTACTTGAATTATAACTTTTTAGTAAGAACCCACACACCCATATCATGTTTGAAGCCTTTCAATTGCAGCATTAAAATTAGGCAGCATTCGGCAGGTAAAGGAGCAATATTTGCTGGCAGGCACATGGGACGATTAATCTGCGCAGTAGGGACAACATGAAGAGAGGAAAATTTGCTGTAAAAAAACTCAATTTGTTCGCCATAATATCTTGCTGACCTCCTTCCCAGGGCTTAAACTGCCCACAATGCTTTTCCACCCTCTATGCATATTTAGTATTTCCCTGATATATCAGACGCTGATATGGGCAGTACGGTATGCGCTCCGTCTGGTTAGATGTGGGCCTGCACTTTCTTAGGGGCCTGCCCCTCCTGACACAGACTCTTCCAGAATCTCATAATCCTCTCCATTTCCCATTCTTCACACTGTTTATTAGTGTATGGGAACGGGACAACCCTAACTGAAGGGTCAGGACTTGCACACAACACACACCCCTCCTGCCCTAATGAAGTGGCGGTATACTTAGCCCATTTATATCACCAATTTCCAAGTGTACGTTTTGCTAACCCATACAGGTCTACTTCATCCTGGGCATCCTTCTAAAATTTACTCACTCTCCTCACTCCCATATCTCCCCCCATTTCTCTCCGCTTTCGCTCACTGTAATCTGAGAGGTTATTCAGCATCAAAGGACCAGGTTGAGTCAGTGAAGTCAGTTGTCCTGTGCTCACCTGACCTGTGGTCCTGCTGTGCACCCAGACCTGAAGGGCCTGATAAATCATTAGCATCACTAACATCGTTGCTGTCAGCCGTACCAGAACCCACAGCTTCGTGTCCTGTCTGGAGTGGCTGGTCTGCTTGCGATGCTCCCTCTTGACCCTCACTCTGCTCTGATCCTGAAACTGACTCCACCCCAAGCTGTGGAGCTCCTCTGGGAGCTCCATCAGGGCCATCTGAGTCAAGGGCAACTGCATCCTCTGTGTTGTTTTCAGTGACTCTGTCTTTCGTGCGGTACTCTAGTGCAGTGGTTCAAATGGTACCACATATTACTCCCTTCTACCTGCACCGCTGTTGCTGTGGCTCGTGTCACCTTGAAGGGTCCCTCTCGTCGGGGCTAGTGCCACTTTCACCGGAACACTCGCAGGTAGACTTTATCTCCTGGAAAGATGACTGGCTCCTCCTGGTCTGTGTCTTCTTTCTGTGCTTTCTCCTTTTCCTGTTTGGAAATAGTTTTGTGTATTTTGGTTAAAGTCCTCATGTACAACTTTAATTCATCCCCCAGCTGATCTAGGCTGGGTCCCTTATACGCCCCCTCCAAGTCGATCCAGGCATAGGTCTCCCTGTCAGCATTTCATGCGGAGACAAATGCATCACCTGTGCGTTTCCATCCGATATGTCATCAAGGCTGTTGACAGGGCATCCACCCAGTTCATTTTCATGGCGGCGCAAATTTTATTCAGCTTCTGCTTAAGTGTGCCATTCACTCTCTCCACCATACCCTGCATCTGAGGGTGATACACACATGCCAACTTTTGTTTTATTCTCAGCTGTTAAACCACTAACTTTTAACTTTCCCCACAAAGGCAGCTCCATTATCAGAGCTTATTTCAGTTGGTATCCCAAACCTCGGACTCTCTGATCAGGAATTTCACCACTGTCATCGCCCCCATGTCCTTGGACGGTATTGTCTCCACCCATCTGCTGAACCTGTCCACAATCACAAGCATATATCGCTTTCCATATGCTGTTTTTCCCATGTCCACATAGTCCATCACCAAGTGTCTGAACGGTCCCTCA
The DNA here is from genome assembly GCF_023856365.1 of Brienomyrus brachyistius. Lineage (NCBI taxonomy): Eukaryota > Metazoa > Chordata > Actinopteri > Osteoglossiformes > Mormyridae > Brienomyrus > Brienomyrus brachyistius. The sequence goes on from NW_026042316.1 coordinate 2,889,533, forward strand.
GGCACTGGAATGTGCCCTACTGGGGCCGTGATTGCTTTGCGTAAATTGTTCTTAATGCACACCTCATATTCTGACAACCTTGCATCCATCATTGCTTGCAGCTATGGTGTCCAGAAACCTTGTTCTGTAATTTTCTGTAACACCACCCCCCTTGTGCAATGGTCAAGACCATGCGCATCCGTTATCAAAATGTTGGCCTGGCTGTCGCATCAGAGACTGCATTTCCTTGAATAACAAAATCACGACCTTTGCGGTGGGCCTGACACTTAACAATAGCCAAACGCTTGGGACGCATCATTGTGTGTAGCAACTCCAAAATCTGATTATAATGCTGAATGGGGGAGCCGTCACTTTTGCGAAACCCCCTTTGCTTCCAGACTGCTCCAAACTGATGGCATACATCATGTGTGTATGCAGAGTCTGTGTAGATAGTAACTGTTTTATGTTGTCCTCGCCGGCACGCTGTAGTCAAAGCCTTTATCTCTGCTAATTGACCAGAACAGGGTTGTGCTCTGAAACGAGAGTGTGAAAATCATCACCCTGTGCCTGGACTACAGCAAACCCAGCCTTCAAGGCATCCCCATCTCTCCAACATGAGCCATCCACAAACAAAACCATCTCGCTATTTTCAGTGGGAGAGCTCTCCAAGTCTGCTCTCAGTTTAGTGTAAACCAAAGACTCTGCCACACACTCATGTGTGTCTGCAGGGTTTACTGTAGTGCAGCACTTTATTGTCACATCAGGGTAAGAGAGAAATGCAAAGTACGCTAGCTGCCTTGCTGGGGTCAACACAAATTTGCCTTTGTCAATAACGTCCACCACCTTATGTGAAGTATAAAGTGTTTTTGCATTCTAGCTGTGTTACAGTATGTAACACAGCCTTCAACTTTTTTCCCCACGCAATGCAGAACATGCAGGGGTGCCAAACAAAACAGTGGAGCTGCAGTGTAGCCAATTATTTCTTTCAGTAGTTTTAAAATCATTTGTGTGGCTGTGTGTTAGAGATGGAGGTGAGCAACACTGAGGCATCTCAGGGAACCATGTTGCCCATATTAAAAAACACACACGCATGCAACTCAGGCAATCCAGCATTTCTTATTTCAGTTATATATGACACTGCATGAGGAGCGGCGGGGTGGTGCAGTGGTTAGCACTGTTGCCTCACACCTCTGGGACCCGGGTTCGAGTCTCCGCCTGGGTCACATGTGTGCGGAGTTTGCATGTTCTCCCCATGTCGTCGTGGGGTTTCCTCCGGGTACTCCGGTTTCCCCCCACAGTCCAAAAACATGCTGAGGCTAATTGGAGTCGCTAAATTGCCCATAGGTGTGCATGTGTGAGTGAATGGTGTGTGATTGAGTCCTGCGATGGGCTGGCCCCCCATCCTGGGTTGTTCCCTGCCTCCGGACCCCCCGCGACCCAATAGGATAAGCGGTTTGGAAAATGGATGGATGGATGACACTGCATGTTGTTGTTTTACATGTTCACTACAAGTCAGTGTTTTTTTCATTGTATGATTAATGCCACATTCATACCAAAAAAACACACTAGACATACTGTACAAGGCAGTCAAGGGAAAAACCTTCTCAGAAAACAAAGTGAATGTATCAACCGAAGAAGGACGTTTCCTTTTCAGAATATTCATTTTTTTCCATGTGGAACCACTGTCCATGATTCAATTGAGTGCATTCAAAGAATGATACATCAAGACTAATAGTGACAAAATATTAATTTAATATGCATTGTACATGAATGTAGGACTTAGATGTTGATGAATTTCTCATCAGTGAAGGGCATATACAAGTTGAAAACCCAGAACTCTCCAATTTAGATGTAATTTGGTACACGTGCAGACCAGTGATGGATATGTAAATGATTAGAATTGCAAGGAGTTGGCATGTTTAATCACCAGACACAGGATGCCTCGTAGTCACATTAGGGTTACCGGCACTTGACGGAGTTTGATAGGGTTGCATTGCGGGTTTGCATGAAGCCAGGTGGTCATATGGTGCAATTGCATGTGGGCCATGCGGATATCACAGTGGCCTGATATTGAAACCAATGGGCACGTGAGGCATCCACACACGTCGTGAAGTTTCTGGTCATCCAAGACAGACCACGCCAAGGAAGGATCGTCGGATTGTGCTCCAAGCATCACAGATCCCCATGACACCTGCGCCTGATATATGGACACAGCTACTGGACTCTCTACAACACCCTATATCATCGTGTCGCGATGACTGGCATCAGCTGGACTACGGGTTCACCGTCCCATGCATAGGCTGCCGTTCACAATAGCACAGAAACTGTTGCGATTGGAGTGGTGTAGTCACTGGGAGGCATGGACTGATGACGACTGGCGTCCTACCATGTTCAGCGATACATCTCAGTTCTGCAGTACCACAGATGACCGTCGTGTGCGTATGGTGGTGCCGCAGGGAGAAGAGCAATCCTGCCAACGCTGTGGAGTGACACACCACACTCTGACGGCACAGTGGTACACCAGTGACATCCTAGTGGTATCCGGGCCCAAGGGTGTGCTATACCCTACTGACATGGGACCAGCAGTGTGGCCATACCACCAACTCCGTGGTCCGTATGCTCTGATATTATAATCATCGTGATACAGTCACATGCCCTTTCATCACATGCAGATTTCATTTTCACAACTTAGTCTGTTGTGCTTCACTTTTTTTGCCACCGAGTTTGTGTTCTGACACTAAGTTGATGGGAAATGATTATTTGAGCGTCATCTAAAGAGCTTATATTACTTGGGTAAATTGCATAAGACTCACATGGTATTTTGAAAAGATTCCCATATGCGCTGATTAGCTGGGGTTGATCCGAGCAGCTGTGCACATTTCTCCTGTAACACAAAAGTTTGCTTTTAGGACAGAAAACAAGGTTAAGACCAAATTATGTGGTTTACATCTATCAAAATAAAACCAAGGTCACTGTTACCAAAAGAGTAACCATGTGTTGTCAAATTTCCTAACATTTTGCTTCATCTTACTTTGGATGCCCATGGTTAGGAGAGAAGCAGAAATCTGCTCAATCATTAGAAAGACTTTACTTGATACAGGGAGTGAGATCTTGTTGCAGGTGACAAGGCAGGATGGAGTGTGTTTAGAAAAATAATGAAGAGGGAATGTGAGTGTGAGCTATCGTGGCATCTGTGTATAACCCAATATGGCGGCATCCTTCTGAATGTAAATAACATAGCCGGCTTAATTAGCTTAATCAAGCGTAATTGAACTAAGGAAAATTTAGCAATATACTTTCCCTGCTTGGTGTGATAAATACAGCAGCAGCTGCTGGTGGACGGGCTACAAACAGACATCAAGAAGAAATCCCACCTCACAGCCATTTACTGTACCAAACCCATTAATGTAACTTGTGAAGATGTAGGTATTGGAGTATTCACAGATTCATTTGCAGTGTCCACTTCCTGTCCAGTAAATTTGACAGGACGAAATTTGAATAACCTATAGGTCTGACTCATGTATGCGGCTGAAGGAGTAAAGGTAGAATGGGTGGAGAATCCTGGGCTGAGCTGCATGGTGGCCTGGGGGACAATCATTAAAACACAGACCCTCTGATATCCTCAAAACCCACAACCAAAAGGGTAGTCAGGAACGGTGGCCAACCACTTGGCCCGTTAAGCCACATGGTGGCCCTATGAGCAGGCAAACACACTACGGGCTAAGGGGTAGAAGACAGAGGAGAGAATAGGATGGCCAGTGACATGTGAACAGGACAAGGCAGGGATGGATTCTGACACAGGTGCCATACTACTTTGTTTAAATATGCCCAAGTGCTTAGAATGTTTTAGTGCCTTAGACAAGGTATCACTGAATGACGCAGCAGTTTGGCTCCTCCTGAAGGCCCTATAACTGTCCTGAGAAGTTGTTTGCATGCACTTGCTGCCTTGACACTTGTTGATGTACGTGTGCCCTGCTCGAGCAGTAAAGGGGAGATCACATGCAGAGATGATTTTCTGTAGCTTCTCAGTCCGAGTAAAAATAAAATATCCTTGTCATATAGGAACCAAGTCTCTGGCTGGAAATTTCTACAACAGAACCAATTAGTCATTTCTATAAATATATACAGAGCCAATGAAGGAACCAGATGTCGCAGTAACACAAGTCACTGTCCGTGGTGCTGAATTCTCTACTTGTTGGGCTGGTACTGAATGAATAGGATAACCGGCCAACGTGTTTGTGTGCTTACACTGATTATATATCAGGGGGGCAAATATTTATAACATTGAGGGGAAAAATTAAAAAATATATATAGTAAGGACAATATAATCATGATTTAATGTATCCCTTCTGCTGTTTAAAAAGCACAATGTCTGAATGACAAATATGTATTACTCTGCACATTTTAATAATTTCATTAATATTATGCAGTTTACCTATTTGCTATAATCATTCTGCTTTAAAGCAATTTTTAAAACTAGCTGTGAAATTGATGCTGTTGTTCTGTCTGTTGTTGCCCTGGTGCCTTAAGATGTTAGACGTCTGTCTAAACATGCGTGAGGGGACAGATGCACTAATCCATGGAGGCCTCTGATCAGAATAACTCATCCCAATATTATATTGAGCGAGATGGTTAATTCCGTTTTAATCTAGACTGGGTTCAGAGCCTCCGTTCTGCCGTTGATCTTTTGCATGCCCGCTATTACATGTATTAGTTTACTCTAAATTTTGATCCCATGTCAAACTAAAGCAAATTAGGTCCAATTTTGTGTTACTAACGTAGCACCCCCTTGTAAACAGCTGGCCACACCTCCCCTTAAACTACAATTAAATGTGGTATTATGGAATATTATTCAGCACTATATAACATAGAATACAAGTATTATGATATTATTAAAAAGTATGTCAAATATCCATGATGTAATCATTACAATATAAACATTATAATGTAATCAACACAACGTAATCAACTGAGTATGTATTTGCACCTTTTGTTAGTCTGAGATTCTGTTAGCTACTTTATATTAGTCCTGAATCTATGAATATTCACTTTTATTAACGTATATTTTATCACAATGCTAAAGGACAAATATATTATCAACCTTTTAGTTAGACAATGTGTAAAAGGCTGAAACTGCCTAGGTTTACTACTAAAGGAAGGGATTCGCCTGAGTTCACCCGAAGTTCACGGCTGAGCATTTTTTTAAAAACCCAAGTGGAGCTGCTCCAGCCACCATTATGTTCAGCCGAGAGACCAAACGGTAAAAGAAATGATGGACAAACTTATCACCTAGGGGTGTGGATTAAGGGAAAAAACAATTATTGTGAATGGCTGAAGGAATGATGATGCTTAAGTTACGAGATATTGTTAAATGATAAGAACTTGTATAAAAATTGGTGTAAAACAGTACTGGACACACTTTTACGTGTCCAGCCTTGGTTGTAACTTCTTTGTTGCAATAAAGACTGAATTCTGGATACTGCACAAGC